>NC_081407.1:852370387-852504661 GCF_030272615.1 Cryptomeria japonica
TTGAGTTTTCTTTAGAGCAAAGAGAAAGATTGGTGCTTTCGGTGAGTGGTGGTTGGGTGGGGCTAAGGGGGTGCTCACCCTTATTCTCTTTTGGGGTTTTTTTCTGCATGCAAGGTATGGGGGCTCAAATGGCCATGCAGAGTGGAGATTCATCTCATGCTTCTTCGAACCTGGACTTTCGAACAATTGTTGGTTCGAAGTCCCCTATTCAGAGTTTTAAGGTTTTTAATAACAATCTTTTTTCTTTGGGTGAAGGTAATGTGGGTTTTGGCTTGTCGGGTAGTGCTTGGGTCACAAAAATTAATGGTTGTCTGGAGAAATGTAAAGAGAGGCCAAGATTGGTTATTCCTCCAGAAATGATCACTGAGGATGTGGAATACTATTGGAAGCATTCTTTGTATTGCAAGTTTTTGGGTATGAGGATCTCATTACAGGTTCTGGAGAATTGGGCTAAGAGGACTTGGGCATTGGAAGGGGGAATGGATATTATGTTGCTTGATAACAATTACTTCATGGTTACATTCAATTGTATGGAGGATCACAATAGGGTCTTTGAAGGAGGCTCGTACTTTTATAACCAGGTGGGGTTGTTCATCAAACCCTGGCATGTGGGGTTTAACCCTTCGAAGGAACTCCTGAATTGGATTCCAGTGTGGGTTCATTTACCTCATTTTTTAGTGGAATATTGTCAGGAGGATGTGTTGCGGATGCTTGCTTTATTGCTTGGGAAGCCTATTGGAGCTTCATTGCAAACCTTGGGGAGAAAGGTAATGACTTTCGCTTGTATCTGTGTTGAAATTGATCTTAGTAAGCCTTTTCCAGATGCTATAGATATGTGTGTGGGCTCTTATTATTGGGTCCAACAGTTGGATTATGAGACTTTACCATTTTGGTGTAGTCTATGTCATGAGTATGGTCATTTGCAATGCAAGTGCCCTAGGTCTAAACCGGTTATGCATCAGCCTCAACAATCATCCCAGAACCTTGATGGGGCTGATAAAGGAAAAGCGCCCATGTCTGGTGGGGCTATGGGTGCTGATGGTTTTGTCCCAGTTAAGACAAAGAATGGGAATTGAGGTCAAAAGAGGTCTTTGTAGTAAAGTTAGGAGGAGGATGCCTTTAACAAATTTGAAGCCTTGGATGATATTAGTCACCAGGAGGTGAATTCGGTGATGATTCCTTTGGATCATAGTGCAGTAGGGATGGTGCCAGATAGTGTGAACTTGGATCCTACTCAGGGGCTGTAGGATGTTGTAAGTCAACAGATGGAGATGGATCAACAGGTATTGGCTCAGATGGAACCCATCTCTAGTTCTGAAATGAAGATAGTTGGTGGGGATGTTTCTCCTACAAACATAAATTAGACTATGCTGGGGTTAAAAGTAATAAGATTTATTTGCATCTAGGTCTTCTTCATAAAGACATCAAGAAAGGTGCAACAGAGAAGAATTCGAAGGTTGGCAAAAAAAAGGACTTGGATAAGATTAAATTGATGGGGGAGAACTTGGTTGAGTCAGGGTCAGTAAAGACTCTAGATTCTTATTTTTCTAATCCCCCAAAATGATTGTGCTTTCATGAAATGTGAGGGGCTTGAATAGTGGTCCTAGACAAAAATTTGTTCGGGAATTGATTAGGAGTCATTCTCCTGATGTCCTTTTCTTGCAAGAAACTAAACTATCCATGGAAAGTATGTTGTCTACTGCCTAAGATATGGGGGAGAGGAAAATGTCAATTTATTGGGACATTTGGCTCCTCTGGAGGTGTGTCTTGTCTTTGGAACCCCTTGAGAATTTGCCCTATATGGTGGGTTTCTTCCAGATCTTCTTTATCCAGGGTTGCCTCTAGTCTTGAGACTGGGGAATATATCTTGCTTACTAACATTTATGCCCCCACTGATCTTTAGAGTAAGCATAATTTGTGGTCTCATATCTCTTTTATGCATGGGTTTTTCCCTTTTCATCTGTGGATTATGGCAGGTGATTTTAATGCCATCTTAGAGTTGAGTGAGAAGAAGGGTGGTGTCATGTGGTTAGATCCTTCTTCCTTCCTTATTCGTGATAGTATATCAGCCTTAAATCTGGTTGACATCAAGCCTAGTAATGGTTTATTCACTTGGAACAATGGGAGACTAGGGAGGTATTGGATTACAGAGAGGTTGGATCGCTTTTTGGTTTCTAGCTTTTGGATTGGTGGGGGATGGTCCACATGCTCCGAGATTTTGGATTGGAAAGGTTTGAACCACTGGCCCATCAAGTTGGTATCCTCTTCTACTCAGGTCACTCGATATCCTTCATTCAAATGTCATCTTATGTGGTTGCGAGATTCTTCTTTGTAGGTTCATGTTGCAGAGTGGTGGAAGAAAGGGAGGCCAGCCTTTGGCACTACCATGTACACTTTTGCCAAGCAACTGCAATTTGTTAAGTTTCAACTTAAGTGGTGGAATTGTTAATGTTTTGGTAACATCTTTCATGCCAAGAAAGCAAGTCAATTAGAGTTGAATTGCATTACTAGAGAGATTAGAGAGCATGGATTGTCAGAAGCCTTGGTCAGGGAGGAAGTTAGGGCAATCAAGGTTTTAGAGGAATGGGAGCTTAGGCAGGAAATCTACTGGAAACAAAGAGCTCGTGTTGATTGGCTTCAAGAGGGGGATAAGAATACTGCGTTCTTTTTCAATGCAGTGAAAGAAAGAAGGCATGGCAATTCCATCCCTATTTTGGTTAATGATAGAGGTGAGCAATGTTTATCCTTGTAGGAGATTTCTAGGGAGTCTTTGCAGTATTTCCAACCCTTTTTAGTGAGGATTTTTAGGGGAAATCGGAAGAGGAAAATCAGGTTCTTGCTTGTATCCCTTCTCTTGTTACTAGGGAGATGAATGAGCAGCTTATGGGACCTATTTTGTTGGACAAACTTGAGAGGATTTTTTTTCACATGAAGAAGGGGAAGGCGCCTGGACCAGATGGGTTTCCGATTGAGTTCTATCAAGAATTCTGGGATACTATTAAATTGGACTTATTAGAGGTGGTCCAAGAGTCCCAGAGGAGTAAGCAGATGCTTCAGGCTTTGAATGCAACATTCATTGCGCTCATCCCCAAGTGTGATGGGGATGACCGGTTAGGCCAATTCCGTCCTATTTCTCTTTGTAATGTGACTTATAAGATTACTTGTAAGCTGATAGCGGAAAGGTTGAAGAATTGGCTTGGGGGGATTGTTTTTGAAGAGCAGAGTGGGTTGGTGCAAGGCCGTCAAATCTTGGATGGAGTGGTCATTGCTACTAAGACCATTCATTCTATGGCAGCTTCCAAGGAAAAAGCTATGTTTATCAAGCTGGACATGGCAAAGGCTTATGATAGAGTCTGATGGTCCTTTCTCTAGGATATTCTTAGGGCTTTTGGTTTTGCTGATGAATGGATCCAATGGGTTATGAGTTGTGTTTCGTTTACCTCATTCTCTGTGCTAATTAATGGAGATCATACTGAGCTGTTTGGTGCGTCCAGGGGCCTTTGTCAGGGGGGCCCTCTTTCCCCATACTTATTCATTATTATGGTTGAGGGTCTGGGGAGATTGATTAAGTATAATGTGGGATTGGGTACTATTCATGGTTGGATTTGGGGTAGTGACATACCTCCTCAGTCCCATTTGCACTTTGTGGATGATATGGCCCTGATGGGACTGGCTAGGATCAAAGAAGCTATAAATCTGCATAAAATCTTAGATGTCTATCTTGGGGATTCTGTCCAGTTGATCAATGAGGATAAATCTTCCATCACCTTCAACACACCTGGAACTATTCAGTTGACGATTGCTCATATTTTGAGATTCTAGGTCAGGTCTCTTCCCTTGACTTACCTGGGTATTCCTATCTCTACTGGTGATCCTCCCAGGGACTCTTGGCAGGGTATTTTGGACAATTTTCGCATAAAGGTTGAACATTGGACTCATAGATGGTTATCCTTTGTTGGGCGGGTTCAACTGATCTAGTCGGTGGTAGATGCTCTTTTGATTTATAGGTGTATGCTCCAAGTGGCCCCAAAGTGGTTTGTGAAGGAATTGGATTCTTTGGCAAGGCAATTCTTATGGGCAGGCAACTTGTCCTCCCATAAATGGTGTCTTGTCAAATGGGGCTTGGTGTGCAGCCCGAAGAAATTGGGTGGGCTTGGCTTAAGGCAGTCTTCTTTATTTGGGGAGGCTTTGGCAGCTAAATTGTACTGGAGGTGGTGTGTTGAACAAGATCGAGGTTGGGCTAGGATTCTGTCTTTCAAGTATATGCAGAGGATCCCGAAGGAGAAAATTACAAGATATCCGCTGGTGGGAAAACGCTCTATGATTTGGAGTACTCTCAAAAAAGGGGCTACACTGATAAAAGAAGGTCTTTTTTGGATCTGTAGGAAGGGAGAAGAGGTGCTTTTTTGGTTTGATTATTGGGATGGCTATCCCCCCATTATTGACCGGTTTCCTTATTTAGTGAATCTTTGCCAGAGGTTCTTGGAGGCAGGGTGGTCTAGAGTGAGAAACTTTAAGTCTGTTTATAGGTGTGGGCAATTGGAGATGGTGCAATGGAAGGTTCCTAATGAATGGTCGATTGCTGATATGGAGGAAGACTGTGCTGAGCTTCATGGCATTTTGGCTAGTAGACACTGTAGTTCTCTTAAGGATAGGGATAGACTTGCTTGGTCCCTGAATCCTAAGGGTGTTTTTACTGTTGCCAGTGGGTACCAAGAGCTTCTATTTCATCGCTTGGAGGGGAGGGAGGTGCACTAGTGGAAATATGTTTGGAACAATTTCTCTTGGCCGAAGTGTAACTATTTTGCTTGGACTTTGGCTTTGAATAGGTGTATTATTTGGGATAATATTCGCAAGCATGGGTTCCATGGGGCTTCCATTAGTGTTTTGTGTGGTAATGGAGAGGAGGATTCCTCTCACCTATTCTTCAGATGTCCTTTCTCATTGTTGCTTTGACATTACTATGGTGGGGGGTGTGGAAGCACCCCTGTGTTCACGCAGATTCTTTAGTGGAGTTTTGGAGCAGTTTGGGTAAGCCTGACACATTGGACCCATTTTTAATACTTTGGCAGATCTGGTTAGAGAGGAATAGGAGGATATTTAGGCATGACAGACTGTTGGTTCAACAAGTGTGGAATAGAATCATTGGCATGATCCAGGAGACGGTGGAAGCTAAATATGAGGTGAATTTTTCTTTGGATAGAGGAGAGGCTGATATTGTGAGTAGATTAGGTTTGCAAGAGATGTCTCCTATTTCATCTTGTGTCAAGAGAGGTCGACATGCTAAGCAGAAGGTTCAAAGGGTGGGAACCTAGTTGCCCCCTCAGGATGATTTCATTAAGATTAACATTGATGGCTCCTCTCGGGGTAATCTGGGTCCTGCTGGGATTGGGGGGTTGGTAGGGATTGTATGGGGGTTGTGATATTCTTCTTTTTAGTTCATAAAGGGCAGAAATCTAATAATTTTATGGAGGGACTTGAAATTTTCTATGCCCTAGAGCGTGCATATGAGCTGGGGTGGTGTAAGGTTATCTATGAACTGGATTCGCAGATTATTGTTAATCTGTTGATTGAGCAGAAGGTGAGTGGGATTAATTGGCAGCTGGGAGGGATTGTGCACCAGATTTTGTAAATTAGCGTGATGATGGAGAGGGTGTCTTTCATCCACAATCCTCATGAATGGAATAGAGCTATGGATTGTTTGGCTAAGTGGGCTTCAGAACATGGTGATGTTTGGAAAGTTGAGGGTTGGGAGCATATTTCCCTGGATTACTGTTAGGACTTGCATAAGATCTTCACTGAGGATATGGATAGTTATGAAGATGGATGATTTCTGGTTGGGTTTGTTGTTCTCTTCTAGAGCCTTGTGGCTCTGGATTTTGTGTGTAATGCTGGTTTCTGACTATTAATAAAAAATTTACCCCTTTAATAAATAAAAAATATATATGAATATAAACAACAAAAATCTATGATATAAAGCATTGCAATCATGGAATATGATTTGATAAACTTTCTAAAATATTGAATTAACCCTACAAAACTCCTTGCCTCAATGAAAATGAAATTCAATGGTAATGGTCAGATTTGATCCATGGTAATGATCACTGGATGCTTTTTTATTCCCTTCATTTATATTTGTTAATGTGAGTGGTGCGATAGCACCCTCATGCTTGCAATGGTCAAATTTTGGTTTTTATATTGTTCTCCATTGTTTTATCTAAATAAGGTGATTTGGGACCATTAATGGTCATTTGAAGTCATTTGTGAAAGTCTGGGGTCATTTGGATAAAAGATGTAAAAGTTGCTCAGTTGTTGTCAAAGTTGTCAAAGTTGTCAATGTTGTAAGGTAGGCTAGAATTGATTATGTTCATCATGGGCACAAACCAACATCATGAGCACATCTAGGTGGGTAGTTTTATGCTAGGCATTCTCTTGTTGTGCCTCCCAAAGTGTCGTAACGTCAAGATCCATACCCTACTGGTGCGATCTCTCAAGTGCCTTGAGTCCAAATAATTATCAAACTTTGATAGACCATTTCTCCCAATATAGGACACATATGATCAATCCATTTGACCCTTAGGGTCATGTGAGGCTCTTTTACAATGGCCTATCTTGGTTTCTAATGACTTGGAGTCATTTTCAAATGGTAGCATTTTTTCGCCTGCAACAAAAATCGTTAGTCGCATGCAATGCAAAGTTGCAAGATAGGCTAGAACTGATTTTGTTTATCATGGGCACAAACCAACATCATGAGCACCTCTGAGTGGGCATGTTTGTGCTAGTCATCCTCATGTTGTTCCTCCCAAAGCGTCGGAACGTCGAGAGCCATACCCTACTGACGCGATCTCTCAAGTGCCTTGAGTCCAAAAAATTGTCAAACTTTGACGAATCGTTTCTCTCAATCTAGGACACATATGATCGATCCATTTCAACCTATAGGGTCACATGAGGCTCTTCTACAATGGACTATCTCAGTTTCTAACGACTCGGAGCCATTTTCAAATGGTAGCATTTTTTTGCCTACTACAAAAACCGTCAGTTGCATGCAATGCAAAGTTGCAAGATAGGCTAGAATTGATTATGTCTGTTGTGGGCACAAACCAAAATCATGAGAACCTCTGAGTGGGTAGGTTTACGCTAGACATTGTCCTGTTGTGCCTCCCAAAACACCAGAACGTCAAGAGCCATACCCTACCGACGCGATCTCTCGAGTGAGTCCAAAAAAATGTCAAACTTTGACGGATTGTTTCTCTCAATCTAGGACACATATGATCGATCTGTTTGAACTTGTAGTGTCATGTGAGGCTCTTCTACAATGGCCTACCTCGATTTCTAATGACTTAGATCCATTTTCAAATGGTAGCATGTTTTTGCCTGCTGCAAAACCGTCAGTCGTATGCAATGCAAAGTTGCAAGATAAGCTAGAATTGATTTCATCTGTCGTGGGCACAAACCAACATCACAAGCACATCCGAGTGGGAAGTTTTATGCTAGGCATGCTCCTATTGTGCTTCCCAAAGTGTCAGATTGTTGAGAGGCATACCTTGCTAGCGCGATCTGGAAGTTGCTTGACAACTTTTTTGACAATAATGACAATTTTTTCTCAAATTGTATCTAGACTCAATATATGACTCCCATGACCCAATAATGACCCAAATAATTCCCCATGATTGTACAATGTACAACACAGATCTCCATGATTATTGCTTACATCACGTAAACTCAAAACCCTTAAGATATTCAAAACATAGACACATAATTCACATATATTCAAAAAATAGTCACAAAACATAGTCACATATATTAAAAAATTTGCCTCAAAATATGGACAAATCAGCTCTTGGCTATTTAAATATACAAAAAAAATGTGTTACAAATCATCTCATGGGCTTTTATACAAAATTTGGCATTTAAATATGTGAGAATCAGGTCATCGCCATTTAAATATACAAAAAACAAATATAGAACAATTTGTCGATGATATATACAAAATTCTCAAAATCATTCTACCCTAAAACGTAGAATCAATCAAGTGAGCCTTCTAGATTGGCTCTAATCCGTATTGTGTCAAGTAATGCCTCATGGTTATATTCTGTGTGTTTCAAAGTCCTTGAACAACCAAACATCAGAATTCTTGATAGGGTATCTCCTAAGCCATGTGCCTGTGATGACAACAGACCCTACTGGATACTCAATACCCTCTCCGTCAATGATTGTGGTTGTCAATTTTCTCTTAGGCTCAATACAACAACACAAAAAGTAATGTGTTCCTTCTTCATTGTTCTCTTCTACAACAACTGCGTACACATGACCTGCATATTATAGAATGATAATTAATACCAAAAATAATGTTTGATGTAAGAAAATGGGCCAAAAAAATTCCTGAAAAAAAATTAACCCAAAAATCACCTGGTTCCACTAGGTCGGATACTTGATCGAAATCAACTGATGATTCCATTTGGTTCAACTACAGTGCTCTAGGAATTTGATATGTATCAATGGGAACCAACAGTTTCCAAGACCATTTGTCAACCCACTCTTGTGATTCACATTCTTCCCACAAAAAATACATACATGAAGAGCAAAAACATACAATCTGTCTACTATAAATTACTGGTGAACTTGCATTTGAACTTCGAAATGAGTGCATGTCACTGGATCCTACAATTGTACAACAAGTTTGATATTTTTCAATGTCAGATTCAGTGATCAACCAAAAAAATCTATGAACCATTGACATACCTGCATTACTTGGTCCCATTGTAGAGTTACCCCATCGCACAATTGTTGTTGCATCTGTCAACTCAACACCACCTGCGTACTTCAATTCTTCTCTAGCTAGTGCTCTTTTTACTCATGCTCCTGCACCATCATGCTCTCCCTTTCCATGTCCAACCTCAGTGAAATTCCAAAAATGTTGTACACCACTTGTCACATGCATCCTACTCAACCAATAGAACATCCTTTCATTCTTGAATTGTGAGGTGCAATTATTTGACCATATTAAGTGTTGGTTGTATCGTATGTTCCTTTCCCTTAAACTATCATAGAAAAATTTAAATCATCCTTGCACAAACTCTGATGAATATGTACGATCATCTCTTATGTAGAAGTGATACTCTCTTACAACCTTTCTATCCTCCTCTGTGTTATCATCTGCATGCATGAATGCTATGTGTACAAAAAATAGAAACTTGTGTAGAATGGTAATACATAGATTGCACTTCATTTTGAGGTTGTAGTGTATAATTTTCAGCAAAATCTACTATAGAGACAATGGTACCAAGAGGAAATGTGTCCTTGCATAACTTGAATTGCCCATCTAACCACCAAGCTCTATTTGTATGCATTAGGTACTCATAAACTAGTTTCTCTTGAAATGTTCTCATAAAATCATCTACACATATGTCATTTTTCACTAACTCACATCTCTTCAATTCTTTTCCATCTTTAACCCCATATGTCATTGTCTTGTAATTTTCAAAAGATACTAGTTTCTTACCAATTTCATGTGTGCTATCCAAATGTAGACATCTTGGCAAATGTTGCAAACCACCACATGTAGCACAAGAACCTTTCAAACACATCATCTTATAATAAATGCAACCATCATCTCTTTTACATAATACACTTGAAATAAATTCTCTTGGTGACTTAGGAGGTGGTTGTATATTGCATTTCTGCAAAACATCATTAGTGTGCAAAGGACAACATATACACAATAAATATCATAGTGCATGGAAAATTCAATATGCATCCTACAACAACATGTGGTGTGTACATGATTAATCTGAACCTAAAAAGGTTTTCCTATTTCAAAAAATCTTTGACTAATTCTTATTTGAGGAAAATTTTCAAGGAATCTTTCATAAAATTTTGTTTGAGTCATATCCAAATAATGTTTGGCATGTGGCTCACGATTTCTAGATCCTATTCACCTTCTAACAACATCTCTTTGGTTAGGCGAAACCCTTGTGTTGTCATGCCAAAAAATTTCAATTAATGTTCTTAGTGCATCAACAACAACCTTGTCTTTGTGTGGTAGTCTACCCGAGAACGCCCAAAGAGAATTATTGTTAGGATCCTCTATTTTATCCCACCTCTCTAATGCTTTACGTAATGTTTCTTCACTAATGTTTAATAACTTACTTATTTTGCTTATCAAACGATTTTTATTTTATTTTCTTGCTCATTGTGGTTGATGTAATGACACGTCGAGTAACATTAGAATCTTTGGAACGTGATTTTGAACCAATAGCTTGATATGCATCAAATAGATTTCTCACAATAGTTATTTCGCTATTAATTTCAAATGATCTTAGGCCTAGAATTCTCATTGTCTCTCTAAAATTTGAATTTTTAATCATTTCAACAATTAATTGGCATCTTGCAGTTTGATTTAAGTTTTCAAAAGAGTTTTGCCATATTCTTTTAACCATTCTCCTACAAGTTCGTTCATTCATTTTATTGGGCATTGGCTTCAAAATATTCTCATCGATGTCAATTAGACACTTTGGTTTCCTACGAATGATTCTAGGAGGTATTACCATCGATGCATTGCGTGCATTGGGTACATTCAATTCATCAAATAGAGTTGGTGTATGTTCATCATTTAATTGAGTATTCAATGTGGTCTCTTCTTCAATTGCATTAGGTTCATACGGTAAATCAAATGTCTCTTCTTCAATTGCATTAGGTGCATTATGTTCGTTTGGTAAATCGAATTGAGATGTTGAGGATGATGTACCTTCTTGTCCCATTGTTATTATGTCACATAATTTCTTTAGACACCGCCTTTGTCTTTCCTTTTCAGCCTCTCGTTGTTCCATTGTTCATTGCTTTTTCTTTCCCATCGTTAATATCGGTTGTCCTAGATAGAATCATTTTACATATATATGTAAACATAAGTTCTTAAACAATCAAATAACCATAAAATTGAGCATTATCATTATTTTTTGAATCAAAATTATTAAACAATCATAATAACATTGACCAAACTAATAAGAACAACAATTCAATCAGTTGAAATCATACAAAACAAAAAATTCACTTATTTCAACGTATAAAACAATCCCAAAAGTGTAGTAACAGTTACAGTGGGTCCTTCAATGACCTCAAAAACTTCTTTTGAGGTCGTTGAGGCTATTGGAAAACTAAAAGTATGTCCCAAAACTGCGTACGCGGTATTTTTAGTAACCCTATACATTCTCTTAGCCCTTAAAATGTTCAGCAGGCCAACGTTAATATTTCCAGTACCCCGTATGCACTTTTAACTCAGCAAAACCCCATACGCGCTTCCTGTAGTAAAGAAAATGTGAAGGGAGGGAGGGAAGGAGAGGGAGGGAGCAGGAGGGAGAGGGGGGAGAGAGAGCAAGGGAAGAGAGGGGGAGAGATAGAGAGGAGGAGAGAGGATGGAAAAGGGAGGGAGAGGGAGAGGGAGAGGGAGAGGGAGAGGGAGAGGGAGGGAGAGAAAGGGGGAGAGGGAAATAGAGAGGGGGGAAGAGAGAGGATGGAAAAGGGAGACAGAGGGAGGGGGAGAGAGGATGGAAAAGGGAGAGAGAAAGAGAGGGGGGATGGGAAAGTAAGGGAGACAAAGGGAGATAAAGGGAGAGCATGCTGGTCATATGACCCCTTACGACACCATAAGGTGTCGTTATGGGACATATGTTGTCCTTAGGGATCATGTGGTATCCTGTGACCCCTTAGGACACCATATGACCCCTTAGGTGTCATTATGGGTCATATTGTAATCTAAGGGATCATATTGTGTCGTATGAACCCTTAGGATACCATATGACCCCTTAGGTGTAGTTAGAGGTCATATCATTTCCTAAGGGGTCATGTGGTATCCTGTGACCCCTTAGGACACCATATGACCACTTAGGTGTTGTTATGGGTCATATTGTATTCTAAGGGGTCATATTGTGTCATGTGTCACCTTAGGATACCATATGACCCCTTAAGTGTCGTTAGAAGTCATATCATGTCCTATGGGGTCATACGACACAATATGACCCCTTAGATGACAATATGACCCATAACGACACCTAAGGGGTCATATTGTGTCATATGAACCCTTAGGATACCATATGACCCCTTAGGTGTTGTTAGAGGTCATTTAATGTCCTAAGGGGTCATATAGTGTCATGTGACCCCTTAGGTGTTGTTATAGGTCATATTGTATTCCAAGGGGTCATATTGTGTCGTATGACCCCTTAGGTGTCGTTAGATGTCATATTGTTTCCTAAGGGGTCATACAGTGTCCTATGACCCCTTAGGTGTTGTTATGGGTCATATTGTGTTGTATGACTCCTTAGGTTCTGTTAGAGGTCATATCATGTCCTCAGGGGTCATACAATGTCATATGACCCCTTAGGACACCATATGACCCCTTAGGTATCATTATGTGTAATGAAATGTGTCCTTATGGGTCATATTGTATCCTAGAACCCCTTAAGACATCATATGACCCCTTATGACACCGTATGGTGTTGTTATGGGTCATATGGTATTCTAAGGGGTCATATGGTGTCCTATGACTGCTTAGGACACCATATGACCCCTTAGGTGTCTAATTTTGTAAGCAATATTGACACTGCCTTTTTATATTTTAATAATGGTTCATCTTGCCACCTCAGGACACCGTATGAACCCTTAGGAAATGATATAATCCTAAAGGGTCATGTGGTGTTGTGTGTGTGTGTGTGTGAGAGAGAGAGAGAGAGAGAGAGAGAGAGAGAGAGAGAGGAGAGAGAGAGAGAGAGAGAGAGAGAGAGAGAGAGAGAGAGAGACGAGAGAGAGAGAGAGAGAGAGATGAGAGAGAGAGAGAGAGAGAGAGAGATAAAAAAGGGAGGGAGGGAGATGGGGGGGAGAGGAAGAGATGTCACATGATGTTGTTAGGGGTCACATGGGGGTCCTAATTGAGCCACACATGTGTTAAAATACCATATGACCCCTTGAGATATCATACACATGGTCTGAAGAGGTCATATGGCATCATTGGGGGTCATAATGGGTCATAATGGGTCTGCCACATGTGTTAGAACATCATATGACCCCTTAGGACATCATCTGACCCCTCAGGACATCATATGGTCTTAAGGGGTCATATGTGTGCTAAGGGACCTTACATGATGTCATTAGGTGTTATGTGGGGTCCTGAGAGAGAGAGAGAGAGAGAGAGAGAGAGAGAGATGAGGAGAGGAGAGAGAGAGAGAGAGAGATAGTAGAGAGAGAGAGGAATATAATGTACAATATGATATCAAAAGACAATATATATCAATATACATGTACAATGTACATACACATATACAACATAATACACATAACTTATCAAAAGATGATAGACATACATACATATTATGTATTGTACATGTTATATATTATAAACATACATAATATGTATACATACGTCATACAGATATTACATACATATTACATACACACACATGTGTGTGTTGTATATATATAAAGTATATTATATTGTATACATACAATACAATATCTACATATTCTACATATTATACATATACATATAGGTATGCACACACACACACACACACACCACACATTAATATTTTTATGATGGAGTATCACAGGAAGAACCACGTATGTGCTATTTTAGTTTTTAAAACTGCGCACTTTTCATTGAAAAAACACCCCATACGCGGTTTTATAAAAAAAAAAAAACCCGTACGTAGTCTTTATACAAAAGAAAAGCCCATACACGCTTCTGACTGTTTAGGCTTGTGAATAGGCTTGGATGAAAAATTTATGGGTTGGAGGTTTGATTTCCCTCCATTTCCCTCCTTTTTGACGTGTTTTGTTTTATCAACTTGGTTTCTCGACTTTGTCATCATCGGGTTTACACTTCATTAAGTGGATATTTCTAAAATTGCCACCATATTTTCACCCATCTTCTGAGCTTTCTAACCATATATTTAAAAAAAAATTTGAACAACAATAACATATTATTATTGAATTTGTTTTACTAGTGTCTCCATAGTTCTCAGAGACATACATGTACCATTTTTTTAATAACTTTTGATCTACTTATAAAAAATTTAAAAAAATTATATATTATTGTAGTGCACTTGATTCTTTACAATTAATTTTTTTTTTTTGCATTTTCGATTGTTTTGGTGCAAGTTATGTTTCGTGCATGAACATGTACCTTATTTTCAAGATGTGCTCGATTGGAAAAATCATAAAAAAAAAATACTCAACAAAAAATTACAAAAAATCAAAAAATACACAACTTCTAGTGCTCGCTCTTAACTATCTTTCTACCAAAGGATTTGTCAAAATACAAAATCTAACTATGACTTTTTTGATACGCACGTTAAACACTGTTATGTTTTTAAGAAAAAATCAGGGTCTATTTTTCGTGCACGAAGGATTTGACTCCCTTAATCTTATCTAGTTTTGAAAAAAATAGTAGTTTGGAAACTAGATTCGAAGTACTACAATCTTTGTTCTTTGAGTATCTTCATATCTTGAGTGGATGACTCTCAAATTTCTCCTCCAAGTTCAGGTTTACCTGATTTTAGAAAAAAAGTTTCCACTTATACCCCCTTTTTGGACACCATCTTTGTGCACTTACCCACCAACAAAGGAGGACTTTTGAAACTAGACCTTCTTTGGAAAAATGTGATGTAGATTTCTTATAACTGTCAAAACTTTGTTATACACATCCCAAACCATGTCCATTGTACCTATGTGTAGAATTAAATAATGTATTGAAATGTCTAGAGGAGAGTGTTCATTCTTAGTGTCAAAGTCTAAATAACCTCCATCATCATCAAGACATGTGTTGTAAGGAGAGGTGGGAATTTATTTAGAAGGAGCTTGGATAAATGACACACAAGGCTCCTTCAAGGCTTCATTCTTATATTGAGGGATCTTACACCCATTGAAGGAGGGTGTAAAGTCTAATGTACCCCAATTCCTTGCTCTTGAAGTGACATTGATAGGAGATTTTGTTTTTGAAAGAATCATAGTATTAAAGGGGGAAATGCATCCCACTTCATCATGAGAGAGATTATAAGGATTAGGATCAACCTTTATTGTGTGAAGTTCATTGTTATATATGAATTTGCTTGTACGATGAAGGGTAGAAGGAACTATTTTCGTAGTATGAATCTATGGTTTACCTAGAAGAATATTATAATTAAGATGGTTGGGCATGACATGAATAGGAGTAGGTAAAGTCATGGTTCTACTTTGATAGTAAGTTGACTATACCAAATGATGCTTTAGGAACATTACCAAAACCACAAACACAAAGAGGATTGGGTTGAAAAGTAGAGACTTTGGTAGAGAGGCTTTGCAACCTAATATTTTCATAATCCTCCTAGTGTGAAGGCCAAATTCGCATGAGCGAGTGCACGCTTTGCCTGGGTGAAGTCGACCTTACCGTATTGGCGTATTTCCTGCATTGAATGCTATATTTTTGTGGTGGTTGCATTCCCTCACAATTTTCATGGGTAATGACTCCTCTGGAGTCAGTGATAATGCTACGCTCGACGCTGTCAAATAACGTGGTAAATATTTCAAAGAGGTTTTTGTCAACACCTAGAACGCTTCAGATGGGGATGAATTTATGGTTTCTCATCCCGCATCATCTAAGGAGAAATGGAGAAGGGCGAGTAAGGCCTTCTCTGACGCTACTCTCATTATTGTTCCTAATTCCGACATGACCATAAATTTAAACAATGAAAAGGATAGACTTGGGGATATAGCTATATTCCTTGTGGTTCTAGACCCTAGCAAATTGCCTTACCGTAGCTATATGAGCAATTAGTTGCAAAATGTATGGGTGAAGAAATTAGGGCTTCAATTTACTTTTTGTAGAATGATTCAACGAGGTCTTTTTATAATTTTCTTTAAGGATGATAAAAGTTAGAAGGAGGTTGTTAAAAAAGAATTTTGTACTATTAGAAATGGATGCTTTAGGGCCATTGGATGGACACCAAATGCCAACAATGATGAAATTGTGACTCTTTCATGCCCTAGATGGGTTACAATAAAGGACCTACCCCTTGTTTAGTGGAAATTGGTTCTTAAAACCCTTGAATCTATAAGAAACATGTTGAGGATGGATGAATCCCCAACTCTCCTATTGGACATGGATGCAATAATGTTAATTTTGATCAAACTAGGGCTTGATCCCCCAAAAGAAATTAGAGTGGAATTAGAAAAGAAAATGATTTTCTGCCCCATAGAGTTTTTGGGAGGTATAAATGCTTGCTTTTTTTGCAAGGAAGAAGGGCATATAAGGAAGCAATTTCCTCTATTGAGAAAGAAAAAATAGGCTAACAAATCCTTCTTTAAGCATAATACCACTACTAAACCTAGCCCTAATGGTAAGGGTGATGCCATTACTAATTCTACGGGACCACCTAAAACCCTAGATTTCCACCCCCTAAACCTAACCTTGATCTCTATTTCATTTTCTTTGTCTACCTTGATCTATAGACCTATCTCTCTTCCTATCACTCTCCCTACCTCTCTCTCTCTCCTCCATCTTTCTATATCATTCTCTCCTCTTCCCCCATCTTTCTATATCATTCTCTCCTCTCTCCCCAATCTCTAAACCTATGTCTCTCACCCTTATACTTTGTATCTCCTCTCTCTTCTTTGCCTACCTCACACACATTCTCTCCTCTCTATCTGACCTCTCTCCCCCTCCCCACCTCTTTCTCCTTTTCCCTCTATTTATCTCTATCTTCTCTCTCCCTCTTCCTACATACCTCCCCTCAATCTCTTCATTTACTTCTCTACATACCTCTCTCTGTCTCTCTGTCTCTCTGTCTCTCTGTCTCTGTCTCTGTCTCTGTCTCTGTCTCTCTCTCTCTCTCTCATTATCCCACTCTCCCATGCTTCCTCTCTACTTATCCCACTCTCTACTCTCCCATGCTTCCTCTCTACTTATTCCACTCTACTCTCCCATGATTGCTCCCATTCTATTTCTCTTTATCTCACTCTCTTTGTCTCCCCCAAGATTTATACCTATCTCTCCCTATCACTCTTCCTCTCTCCCATCTCTCTACCTTTCTCTATCTCATTCTACTCTCCACCCCAAGATTTAGACATATCTTTCTACCTCTCTCTCACCATTCTCTCTCTCTTTGCATACCTCCCTCTCAATCCCTTTATTTTTCTACATAGATCTCCTTTCCTTCTATCTCTACTTATATATATCTCCCCTTTCCCTCTCTTTATACATACATCTCCCTCCTTTCATACCTACCTTTATTTCTCTAAATAAATCTCCACCTCACCCTCTCTCTCTCTATTCATACATCCCTCCCTCCTTCCCTCCACCTCTTTATTTATCCATCTATCTATACTCTCTATCTCCCCTCTCCCTTTATGTATTTATCTCCTCTCTCTCTCTATCCATCTATCTTCCCTCCTCTTTATCTCCCCTCTCCCTCTATCTACCTACCTCTCTACTTTTATCTCCCCTAACTCTCTACATACTTCTCTCTCTCTCTCTCTCTCTCTCTCTCTCTCTCTCTCTCTCTCTCTCTCTCTCTCTCTCTCCTTCCATCTTCATACTCTCTCTAACTACTTATCTCTATCTAATTGACCTATCTTTGAATACCTCTCCTTCTCTCCTTCTCTCCCTCACTCCAACTCTCCCCTTCACTTTTGTATATCTCACCTATATCTATCTCTCTCATTCCCTCTCCACCTCTCTATCTATTTACCCCTGTCAACTTATTACTATCTCCCCTCTTCCTCTCTCTCTTTCTCTATCTTTGAATACCTCTCCTTCCCTCCCTCTCTTTGAATACCTCTCCTTCTCTCCCTCACTTTAACTCTCCCCTTAACTTTTGTATATCTCACCTATCTCTATCTCTCTCCTTCCCTCTCCACCTATCTCTATCTATTTCCCCCCTCTCAACTTATCACTATCTCCCCTCTTCATCTCTCTCTTCCTCCCTCTCTACTTATGTCACTCTCAATATTTCCCTTCGTACTAACCTCTATCTCCCCTTTCCCTTTGTCTACATACCTTTACATCCCTCCCTTCCTACCTCTATTTGTCTACATAAATATCCCCCTCTCTCACTCCCTCCTTCACGCTCCTTCCCTCTCTATTTCTCTTTGTCTCACTCTCTTTGTCTCCCCCAAGATTTATACCTATCTCTCCCTATCACTCTCCCTTTCTCACCATTCTCTTTCTCCCTCTCTCTCTATATATATACATACCTCCCTCTCAGTCCATTTATTTTTCTGCATAGATCTCCTTCCCTCCTTTCTCCCCCCATCTATCTCTACTTATATCTATCTCCCATTTCCCTCCTTTTCTACCTACCTCTATTTCTTTAAATAAATCTATGTCTCATCATCTCTCTCTATTCATACACTCCTCCCTCCATCCCTCCACCTCTCTACTTACCCATCTATCTATACTCACTATCTCCCCCCCCTCTCTCTCCCCTCCCTCCTTCCATCTCCATACTCTCTCTCTAACTACTTATCTGTATCTACCCGACCTCTCTTTGAATACTTTTCCCTCTCTCCCCCACTCAACCTCTCCCCTCCACTTTTGTATATCTCACCTTTCTCTATCTCTCTCCTTACCTCTCCACCGCTCTCTATCTATTTCCTCCCTCTAAACTTATCACTATCTCCCCTCTTCCTCTCTCTCTTTATATCTTTTCTTCAATATCATAAACCTTCCCTTGCCACTTCTATCAATATCACCTCTCTCCCCACACTCTCTCTCTATTACCTTTTTCTCAACCTACATATCTCTTCCTCCCTACATATGTCTCTACCTATCTCTCTTTCTGTTTCTCTCTACTTATCTATGTCTACCTACCTCTCTCTTGCACTCCCCCCTACACTATTTATCTAAATACCTAGATAGATAGATAGATAGATAGAGAGGTGCAGAGGAAAGGAGAGAGATAGAGAGAGGCGAGATAGACAAAAGTGGAGGGGATATTTAGAGCGAGGTAGGGAAGGAGAGGTATTCAAAGAGAGGGAGGGAAGATAGATACAAGTTGTTATATATATATATATATATATATAGAGAGAGAGAGAGAGAGAGAGAGAGAGAGAGAGAGAGAGAGAGAGAGAGAGAGAGAGAGAGAGAGAGAGAGAGAGAGAGAGAGAGAGAGAGAGAGAGAGAGAGAGAGAGAGAGAGAGAGAGAGAGAATAGTATGAAGGGAAGGAGGTAGAGAGTTATGGGAGTTAAAAGGAGAGGGGAGATAAAGAAAAATAAAGAGGTAAGGAGGGAGGGAGGGAGTGAGAGAGAGAGATAGAGCAAGATTTATGTAGATGAATAGAGGGAGGGAGGGAGTGAGAGAGAGAGATAGAGAAAGATTTATGTAGATGAATAGAGGGAGGGAGGGAGGTAGATGTATATGGAGAGAGGGAGAGGGGAGATAGGGAAGTAGAGACATAACATGGGAGGGTGGGAGAGAGAGAGAGAGAGAGAGAGAGAGAGAGAGAGAGGAGAGAGAGAGAGAGAGAGAGAGAGAGAGAGAGAGAGAGAGAGAGGAGAGAGAGAGAGAGAGAGAGAGAGAGAGAGAGAGCTTAGTGATTAAGTTTGAGAAATTATAAGATCTAGAGCTTGGGGAGAGAGAAGAGAGTGATATAGAGAGAGGGAGAGAGGGAGGAGAAGGGGATAAATAGGAAAATAGATAGGTCTAGAGCTTAGGGGATATCAATAAAATGAGATAGAGAGATAGAAACAAAATGATGATAGAAGCCTACTGATTGCTAAAATTTCACTAAGTCTGAAAAATTATAAGATCTCCTAAAATCTAGAATCTGCATTATGACTCCTGGAGATTTGAAACCACTCTCAAACATCCTGACAATATATACATAAATATAACTCAAAGTATAACTTATACTTAAATATTTTATTTTATGTATATATCTTGATGAAAAATTAAGGGACTGCTAAAGGAATTGCCATCTAAGTCCATGTTCCTTATCTAACTTAATGTAAGCAAAACATGATCATGTTTTCCTTGCTAAACATAACACAATTGTGTTTTAATTTTTTTTTTTAAACATAATCATGTTTTTATTTTTCAGAACACAATCATGGTTTTTAATTTAAAGAACGCATACACATTTTGGCTCATATTTTTTGAGCCTTAACACGCACGTGGTTTTCAAATTTATTAAAACCACGATCGTGTATCATTTGTTTTAGACATTTTTTTGCTAGTGTCCATTTTCTTGTTCACCATCTTGGTGCACTTACCCATGGGTTATATAAAACGTTGGATTTCTCATTTGTAAGAACACATTTTGTAGGTGAGAGTGATGAGCCTAAATAATGACTCTATTTTGATATAATACTCCTGCCTAGGTCTTATGATTAGATGACATTTGGATTATAATACTCTTTTAAGTTTATACCTTTAAGTGTTTCTGAAACTGGTTTAACTTATACCTAAGGATGTCATGTAATGATCTATCTATGCAAATATCTAAAAATAATTATAAATATGGTTTGCATTATATCATGTTAGCATCAATATATACACATGTTTGTTGTGCATTAATATCATGATGTAGGGTCAACAAAGGTGGAGTAAAGACAAATGGTGGTTCAAAAGATCATCAAATATATAACCGCAATGCAGACCCAGTCAGAGAAATGCAGTAATGATCAAAACCACTTGACCAGTTCTTTAGCAGATTAATTTATGAACATTTATAACTGTTCTTAGTGGAGCTTAGATCTAGGAGGCTCTTCATGCTATATTTTCTCAACTGCAGGACATATGTAGTTCTATTGTCTTGTGCTGACTTCTTCTCTTGTTAATAAATCATGTTCAACTATTCCGTAGGAATGTGGTCGATCAGCTAGAAGTTTGTTATAAGTTTTCCTATAAATAAAGGGATCTCTCTCCTCTCGGGGATAGCGGAGAACAACCATAGTATCTTGTAATACACAGTCTTTTGGTACTATTTTATGTATTTTCCAGTCAAGATGAAATAAAGAGATCAATGCGATTTTGGATAATTAGATAATTGTAATTTGAAATTCTTGAGATACTCACTCAAGGGGGCCAACTTGGTGAGTAATCCTTTGTATGTTTCAGTTAGTTTTATACTTTTGTAGTAGTTGTTTCCGTAGTTGTCTGTTCCTACGGCCATAAGAAATAGTTCCTGTGTCTGTTCCTGCAGCCACAACAACAGATTAGTTCCTACTGCTCGCCAGAACTTTGCATTTAATAAGTAGTTGTTTAAAGTAATTTCCAGTTGTAATATTAAAGTATTAGTTCATTTGAGATTCTGTGTGTTTACTTTGAGAAGAATTCCCTTTCCTAAAATAATATAGGATGGTTGCAATATGAACTTGGTGCACATACAGTGCTAGCCCATTTCAAGTTTATGACCCTGGTTGATAACTAAATGAGCCTTTTCCACATGAAAATTTAGCTATTTAAGGATATTCAATCCCTAAATTGTGTTTTATTACCTAGTTACCATTCCAGTTGTGAGGACCAACATTTTCGGCGCCATTGCCGGGGATGGTGCCAAGCTAAGGAATTGTTGTAAACCATTAGTTTTAAGTTTTCTTAATTAAGCTCTTTGAATTTCCTTCATTAAAATGCATGCATAGGAGGAGAAGAGATGCATTAGGAAGATTTATTCCCTCACATTCTACTCAAGATATAAGATTAGATCAAGCACCTGAAGTAAATCCTTTTGCAGAAACTTATGTGCTAAATAGTAGTGTCTTTAATTTGTCAGAAGGAGACCTAGACTTCCTGAACAAACCCCCTGAACAAAACATTTTATCTCTAGTCATTTATCAGGGACCAATGGCAACAAATCCTCCACCTCCACCTGTAAATCCAACATTTGAGTTCCCCATTCATGATCTGCATGATAATGCAAATTTGAAAAACATACTAGCCTCTTCACTTCCAAAATTTCATGGGTTGGTAACAGAGGATCCAGACACCTTTTTGTTTGAATTTGATATCCTTTGCAGAAGTTATTATTATACCACTAATGCTCATAAACTCAAGTTATTCCTGCTACTTTGAAAGAAGTTGGCTTGAGATGGTTTATGAGTTTAGGAAGAAATGTAATCACTACCTGGGAGGGAACGAAAAAAAACTTCTTGGATAAGTATAAAGACTATTGCAGGGGAATGGACCGACATGGTGATGATATATTCAAAATGACAAGATGAGAGCCTGGAAGACTATTTGGAAAGGTTTTTATTTGGTGTCAGTAAATCCAAACATAGTAATCTAAGTGAAAACTCTATGAAGTTGATTTTTCTAAGGGGAATACATGATGATTGTGTTGACTCCTTAGATATAATGGGAGGAGGAGATATTACTCAAGTTCAATGGGATGATATCAGACAAATCTGTCAGAAATATTCAAAAGCTGCAGCAAAAAGGGGAAGACACTATAGGCTCGGTTCTTCAATTGCCAAGTCATCTTCAACAGTCTCAAGAATGGAAATAACTCATATGTTGAAGAATTTTAAAGAAGATATAATTAATAATATGGCTACCCAATTATATACATTGTAGGAAAAGAAGAAGCATGAGGAGGCAGAGGCTATGCTTGCTGAATTTTGTCCTCATTGTCAACAAAAGAAGAAGGACTATAGATGCAAACTATTAGCTAAAATTGATAGCCAACAAAGTTCCCCAGATTTCAATCTTGTTTATGGAGATGATGAACAACATTTTTATGTTGCACAACGAAGGCCTTAGCCCCCAAGACAAGGTATTCCACATGATCCATTGTCATTTTCTAATCCTTATATGAACTTCAATGCACAAAAAACAATGGCAACCACCATATTCCCAAAATTTTGGAAATTATACTCCTCAGTCTTGGAATAACTCTCAAAACCCTTGACCTAATTATCAGAATTCCTCATCTCAAGGGCAACAACCACAAGGGAATTAGCCTCCCCCTCAAGGTAACTGACAACAATCACCATAATGGAGGGGAGGACAACAATGGGCAAACCAGTCATCAGGTTTCGTGTAGCCACAACAATAGTCCCAACAACCAACTTTAATGCAACCAGCTCCTATTGCCACTTCATCCAAACCAACTCAACTGCCAACTTAGCCTGTTCCAAATCCAAATAATAAACCACAACAACAACAACAAGTTTTTTCAATTGGTCCTAATAACTATCCTGCATACTCTCTCAATATAAGTGATATTCATTTGAGATCAGGGACAACATTGCCTACTCCATCTCCTCCAGTCATAACAGAGTTACCAACAAAGGAGACTGCTCAGGAAAGCATACCTGATAAATCTGGAAACCCTGAGCAGGTTCAGCAGTTTGAAACTTTAGATATACCTATAAGAACTCCCTTGTTTCCTCAAAGATTGCAGGTAGAAGTATCTAGGCAGCAGGATGATATAGCTTTTGATCTTATTGATCAGTTAAAACATATATGTGTTAAGATTTCACTATTTCAAGCTATCAAAGATATTCCCATATATGGAAAATCTATTAAGGAGGCATGTCTGAAGAAACCTGGGAGGAAGAAAAAAGATCCAAAAACAGTGCATGTGGTAGGACAGTTGGCTGATATTATGTTAAGAAGAATAACAGTCCCTAAATATTCTGACCCAGGTAGTCCTATTGTCAAGGTAGTTATTAATGGAACTCAAATAAAAAATGCCTTGATAGACTTAGGAGAAGCAATAAATGTGATGACTAAGGATGTCATGCAACAACTCAACATTACTAGTCTCAGATCAACTCCAATGGTCCTGCAGCTTGCTGATAGCTCTACTGTTTGGCCTGAGTGAATGGTTGAAGATATTGTTGTCACATTAGACTCTTGGGAATATCCTACTGATTTCATAATCCTCTCTCCCAAGGCAACATTAGGAGGATATCCAATTATTTTGGGAAGACCTTGGCTGGCAACAATTGATGGATATATAGGTTGTAGATCCAGAGATATGACAATTTCAGATGGTACTACTACCAAAACATTTGCACTCTATTCTCTAGCACAACCACAACTTCATCAAGAACGAGTAGTATGGCCAGACATAGGAGAAGAAGCAGAGGAAATTAAATCTGTTCAACAACTAATGATGTTATCAATGGATCCATTCATAAAACTTCAAGAGGATGATACAATACTCTCTAACATCATAAGGAATCATTATGGAGCAGCTCAACAGTCATTGGGTATACTAGTAAGTCCTCTGCATACCCTTCTTCCATCTGCAAGCTTAGTAAATTCTCCTGTAGCCACAAATATGTTTCACACATTGCTACCACCGGAGATTAAAACCTCTTATCTATCTGAAATATCTAATGCAGAATCAATAATTCAAATAGAGGTTGTTGCATGGAGAAATCTTAATATAAATAATCAGTTAGCAGTAGATCAAAAATTGTCATTAACATAATTAATCAAAGCCCAACAACAATCTTTTGCATGGGATTATCAGGACATGAAAAGATTAAATCCTACATTGTGTACCCATAGAATTTATATCAAAGAAGATTTTAAACCAATTAGATAGCCTCAATGAAGGATTAATCCTGCTTTAAGGGAAATAGTTAAAGAGGAACTGCAAAAGTTGCTTCAAGCAAGATTCATCTACCCTATTTCAGATAGTTAATGGGTTTCTCCGTTGGTTATAGTTTCAAAGAAAGGAGGAAAATGGAGATTTTGTGTGGACTATAGGGAGCTCAACACTGCTACTAAAAAGGATCACTTTCCACTTCCATTTATAGATCAAGTGTTAGACTCTCTAGCAAGTAAGCAATACTTTTCATTTTTGGATGGGTTTAGTGGTTATAGTCAAATTAGAATAGCTCCAGAAGATCAGGAAAAGACTACCTTTACCTACCCTTGGGGCACATATGCCTATTCAGTCCTTCCTTTTGGTTAATGTAAGGCCCTTGCAACCTTTCAAAGGGTTGTCCTTAGTATATTTTCAGACATATCCCATGATTTTATGGAAATCTACATGGATGAATTTACTACTTATGGAACTACATTTAAGGAGGCATTACAAAATCTGACCAAAGTATTGTAGCGGTGTGAAGATCATAATTTATCCTTAAATAGTGAAAAATGTTTTATGCTGATGCAAGAAGGTAGAGTGGCTAAAGATCAAGATATTATCAAGGTATACTATCACAAACTTGCCTATAAATTCCACCAAGACCTCATTCATCAACCTCATAAAGGTACTAGGGGCATTGGACAACCCAAATGGCATTACTTTCCACTCATATAACTCCTCATTGGTTTTAAAAGTTGTTTTACATTCATCCTCTGGCCTTATTCTAATCTGATGGTATCCACTTTTTAAATCCATTTTGGTGAAATTTTTAGCACTCCCCAAGCAATCAAGTAAATCCTCTATCCTAGGGATTGGGAACCTATACCTTATAGTTATCTTGTTGATGACCCTTGAGTTTGTGCATAGCCTCCAAGTGCCTTCTTTCTTGGGTGAAAGGACTACCAGTACTGCACATGGGCTTAGACTTTTGCCAATTAGCCCCAATTCAAGCAACTCCTCAATTTGTCTTGCCATCTCTACATTCTGATCTGGGGTAAGCTTGTATGCTACTTTATTTGGTAGGGTAGATCCAGGGATCAGATCTATGCAATGACTGATGTCTCTCACCGATGGTAGGGATCTTGGCATTCCATCTGAGATGATGCCTTTGTACTTGTCAAATAACTATCTAACTACAAGGTTTATGTGCCTCTGTCCTTCTTCTTTCCTCTCTGCAAACTACTCCCCTTTTGTCACCTTGGACTTGGGAATGAGGGCATAGAAAACTGCATCCTTCTGTACTATCTCCTTTATGAATGCTTCCCTTCTATCAACAACACTTTGACATCCTTTCCCTTCCGTTCTATCTCACTCTCCATCAGGGGTAAAAACTCTATCACCTTACGATCTTTGGTGATTGAATAGGTGTTTCTAACCCCATCATGGTAAGCCTTCAAATCAAACTGCCAAGGTCTCCTAAATAGAAGGTGACATGCATCCATCTTGGCTATATCAAATAGCAATCTATCCTTGTATGATCCAATCTAAAACTCTACCCATGCCTGCTCTTCTACTACTACTTGTTGACCTTGGGTGAGCCATCAGACCTTATAGGGGTAAGGATGTGGAAACCTTCTCAACTTAAGCTTCTCCACCATTTCAAGTGACACAAAATTTTCAATAGACTCGGAGTCTATCAAGACCTTGCATACCTTTCCTCATGCCTTGCAGGTAGTCTTGAAAAGAGACTTTCTTTGTGGGGGCTCCTTGTTAGGTACCTTCATGGTGGTTATTTCTCTCATCATCAGAGCCTCTCCTCTTTCGGGGGTAGCCATAGCTATCAGGAGAATTAACAATTTGATAGGTGTTTGCACTTGCCACACTTTGGTAATTAGATTCCTGCACCAAGTTGCTCCTCCTTTCTACCATGGAGCTTGTGGCCTTCTCTGGACACCTATTGTCCATGTGCCCTTCTTGGTTACAGTTGTAGCATCTAGGAGGTCCTCTACCTTGGGATCTTCCTCTAGAGAATGGTCTTCTTCTGCTAAAGTTCCCTCTTTGATTGTAGCCTCCTCATTGGTTGTAACTGTTCTCTCCTCTGGTGCCCTCTTGATTAGACTCTCCTTGGTATCCAAAACCACTTCCTTTTCCTCTAAAAGGACTTCTTCCACCTCTTTTCTGTCTCCCTTTGCCTCTTCTATTTTGTTCCTGCCTCCTCTTTAGCTTCTCCTCTACCTTAAGTGCCAACTGAAAATATTTTTGGATTGTTTCCAGGGTGTGGAGATTCAAATCTTCTTGGATGGAAAATCTTAGTCCATTGAGATATCTCACCACCTTCTCATCTTCACTCTCTTTTACCTTAGTCTTCACCCACAACTTCATGAACTCCTCTGTATAGGAACTCACATCCATCTCCTTCTGCTTCAAATTTTGTCTTCTCTTATGCAATTGGACATTATAGTCCACTGGAACATAGGCTTCCTTCACCAAAGCCATCATCTTCTTCCAAGTAGCCATTTTCCTCTTTCCCTCTTTCACCCTCTCATCTTGGATGAAAGCGCACCAAGTCAGTGCAACCCCTTTCATTTTGGATTGGGCCATCTTCACTCTTTGGTGCTCTGGTATGTCTTCACTTTCAAAGAAATTGTCTAAGGAGTCTATCCACTCCATCACTATATCCGGTTCCATCTTACCGACAAACACTGGCAGATCCAACTTTACATCCATTGTTCTTCTTTCCATGGACTTGAGGACACTCATTAGGGGTCTTTGGTCTGCAGGAACCTCTAGTTATTCCTGCCTAGGGATCTCCTCTTCATCCCCTTCTTCATCTCCTCCAGAGTCTCTCTCTCCCCTCTCCACTTTGCCCTTCAACTAGTCCATTTCATTTCTCAAGGCCTAATTCTCAACCCTGAATGCTCTGCTCTCTTCCATCTGCTTCTTTACCAAGAAAACCAACTCAGCATTGGTCATCCTTGATGGGATATCTTGGGATCCCTCTTCCTCTGACATCTTGTCTTCTTCTCCGGTCCAAAGTATACTCCTAAGCTCTGATACCACTTGATGCAGAGGCCTCCTTACACCTAAGGACAAGTCCAAAAGGTTAGGGTCTGACCCTTCAAATGAAAAAAATGACCCTACAAGGAAGGATTCCACATCTTAAGGTTTTGAACTACTCTCCACTACTCAAGCCTAACACCTACTCAAGATGAGTAAATGGCTTCAACTTCTCTAACATGCCTCACCGGTGACTCCTGCTCTTAGGGGCTTTGGAATTGGTCCATTCATGACTGCTGAGGATTGTTCCAACCATTGGTTTAGGGTTTTGTCTTCAAATCCTTATACTTCCTTTGGAAACCTACCCCCTAGACAAGTAGCCCTATTTACCGAGACAATTGACCTTTACTCCAAAATATTCCACACACTCTGATAAACTACTCATAATTCTAGATACCCTTTTAGGAGTTACACTCATCCCAAAATGGGTTGGCAAGATCTGCAACCTAAGGGTCTAAACCCCTTAGAAGCCTAGAGACCTAATTAGGGTGATTAGGCCTAATTTGCAAAGAAACCCCCATTACCAGTACCCAAACTGCAAAACCAACTTTATGAGAACATGGGCAATTATGAACAACCCCTAATTCCAGGGTTGCATGCTTGGAATCCACTACTATCAGATTTTGTGATGACTGTCCTAAATTTGCTTAAGGTAGTCACATAGAGATGCCTGCCTAATTTTTCTTCAAACTCCACACAACCAAGTCTACCCTGCAAAAACCCATGGAAATATTAATGTACGCTAGCCAATCTTGCATTCCACTAAAGGAAAGATCTTCTAGAGAAAGGAGATGCACGATATGACCATTATTTGGTGAAACCCTCACCAAACCCTGGTTTTCCGAGTTACAGTTAGTGAAACAAGGGTTTCTTACTACAAAGAAACAATTGAAGCCTCAGAACACCACCAAATCAAAGCCAGTCCATTCCTCCATCTACTCCATGAATGGTTTTGTCAAGTTCAAACCAGTCAAGGACGTACAACCTCTGCAAACTCAAAACTTCTGGGAAAACTTAGTTTATTTAGTGTTTATTTACCTCCAAAATTCAATCCAAAGTCACACCAACCTTGGGAATCATGTCCACAAGGTATATAGCCCTCTCCAATGATTACCAACCCAATTTGAAAGAGGTAAGAGCCGTTGAGAGGCTTACATCAACCGAACTTTGAAAAGTTACACTTTTGCTCTCAAAGTTGTCAAACTCTCTAAGGTTGGGATCCACACACTTGGATCAACCAAACACCACTAAGACATCCTAAAAAAATATCAAACACAAAACCAAACATTCTACTACCCTTATTGACCACATTGTCCCAATTGGCTTATCAAATTGCCTAATTAGTGACATGGGTTTACATGGTGGGGTCTTTATTGAATACATGAAACTTGCATAAAAACAAGACACTAAGACAACCACTATGACCCTAGTCTTCAACCTCAGAGCCATGATTTGCTTGTTGATGAGGTGCCCCTGCACCATCTATGATCAACCATCTATCAGATTGAAGTATTGTAATGAGAAGCCAATAGGCTCAACATTGTGTTATGTAAAGTTATTTCAAATTTCAATATGAAATTCACTAGTTTGTGTGTACAAAATTGATGTTCAAATCATCTTATTTTTTCTATTATAAATCAA
This sequence comes from Cryptomeria japonica, assembly GCF_030272615.1. NCBI lineage: Eukaryota > Viridiplantae > Streptophyta > Pinopsida > Cupressales > Cupressaceae > Cryptomeria > Cryptomeria japonica. The sequence goes on from NC_081407.1 coordinate 852,399,596, forward strand.
ATTTCTTTAAATATTTTTAAGTGTCTAGCTAGGTGTTTTTTGGAGAGAGTTTCCCCTTTACATCAATTTACTATTATTTCAATCCATGAGAAGGAAAGAAATATTCAGTTTAGATTCTAATAAAATCACTATTTGAAATTAATAACTAAGAACATATTTAAAGATAAACCTCATCAACAATTGTCTCATTTGAATATTTCAAAAAAATAAAAGAACAACAAGACCTACTTGATTCTAGTGATGGACAAACAAAATTGAGAAATGCTTCTTCTTCCTACAATCTATTTCTGCTTCTCTATATGTGAAAATATGAGAAAAGAAAGCTCTCTATATGTAAATTTGATAAAAATGAAGGCTCTACTTTTTTGGGTCTATATGTATTTGACCTTATTTTTCCCCATTATATTGTATGAAAAGTAGAGTTTGATGTTTTGGTCGGCTCTCATAATGTAGCTGTTAGGGTTTTGGCAGATCTTGAGCAAATACAAATTAACAATATGTAGATTCAAATACAAAAAAGATGAAGAAAAATACACAACACAAATAACATAGAGATTTAATGTGGTTCACCCAAGATGGGATACACCACATAACACGACCATCCAATATTTTCTTATTATCCAGTAAAATAGTACAACACCATTACAATGTCTTTTTACATTCCAGCTGCTTATAACATGCAATTTTTAGGGAAGCATAAAAGAATATTCTTATAATCTTTTCCTCGTACTTGTATTCTTGTACACATATTCTCATATTCTCGTACACGTATGAGAAAATTTTAGGGGGAGCCTTTGGCTCCCCATTACGTCGACCCTTCCAGCCAACCCCTTCGCCCAAGGAGTGTATAGTACTTGCATGTTAGTTGCCACATGCCAACATTAGCCACCTCCTTTTTGGGAGGTGAATCCATTATGGAGTTGTTCTCCAAAGAATATAGCTAGATTTTACTAGCTCGACCAATGAAATAACTCGTTTTTCAAAACATATTCACATGTGGTAGGAGTTACATTGCATAACGAAGGAATAATGCTATTTTAAACATAGCCTATACAATCTATTATAAATCAATTTTTGTGAAGTTTTGAATGGAAGCATCAAACCATTATTCATGTTTGATTTAGCAAGTGAAACAATTATTTAGTAGCTATGAGGTGATAGGGTGCACTTGGCATATGCTCCCAACCAATGCAATAAATATAATACCATTGTGATCCCCATAACATGGGCTAAAAGCATATTAAATAGATGGAAAAAAACTATGTTTTATATGGTCCTTTTAAAACATAGCTTTGATATGATAAAATGCAATCTTTGTTTTTCAAAGGAATTGGTCTTCATGGCCAGCTAAGTCATGGTAAGCGTAGAATAATATAATGCTTATTTATAGAATGAGCATATCATTCGATGATAAACGAATAGGAATTTGATTTGAATACACAATTCTTATAATACAAGTGGAGCTTTTATTTTTAAGGACATTGGCCTCTTTAGTGAGATTGGATGCACGATAAAATATGTAATGTGATGCACTTATAGTGACATGTATTAAGTGCACCTATACCACTATACATGTTTATAAGTACGTGCGCATATGTGTATATACAAATATATTCACATGTGTTCATACACTACATATGTGTATATTGATATAGTCATGTTTATATGTATCCATTGTAAGTATACATTCATATATTTAAGGCTAGAGAAAAAGAAAACGTCATACACTTGAATCAATATCCAAAAATGAACACGATTATTATAATGTAGATACAGATCGGATTTCATGTCATATAAAATGCAAGTAGATCATTAATCATAAAGATTTATTAACATAACTATAATAATGAATGTAGGTCTATGTAGTGTGTGAGTGTTAGTTTCCATCATATCCATTCTTTACCAAATGGATAGAATCCTCTCCTCGATCATGTTCCAATCTTCAATTGAACTAGCACTCATTCAAACTCATTCACACGTCAATAGACCAGTTCTCTAAATCATATTCGATATATGTACATTGTAGGAAAGACATAACACTATCATAGCTAGATCATCATTTTCGCATTTACATTAAATACATCATTAGCGTAACACATTTAATTATTTAAAATTAATCAAATTAACTAATTAATATCCAAAACAAGTTTATTTCATTATTTTAATCAAGCCAAAAGATGAGACGTGACATTTTGCACCCTCTACTTTTGAATTTCAATGCAATTATTATCCTTGTGTTTATCATCTTCATTGAGCCTTTGATTGTACAATACCATAATTGAATGGATCTATCTATTAGTTGATCATAAAATTAACCAAAGCGTACCTAATAATCATATAAATTTTGTTTCATTATTATTTCAATCAATGACAAAAAGTCTAGAAGATATTAAATAATTGACAATATGTATAAAAATCTATTAAATAAATTTCCAAAGTAAAAACATGCCATCCATTATGTTTATAATGCACTTGTAGAACATCATTAATGTTAAACAACCAATAAAACTTTATTCCCTCCCACGGGTTGGCAATGACAACTTTGCATATTTCTTTGATAGATTTATCTATTTCTCAAACATGGTAATTGATTATTTTCTAGAGTCAGGAGAAAAAATATCAAAATCGACCTAAAATATCAATTAATTCGAGAATATTTTCCCTTAAGTTTAAAAAATCCATACGCAAGAAGATTTATTTAATTTTGCATTAATAAATTAAAGTTCTTATTATATCCCTACCCTTGAATTATTAGAGTTTTCTAATGATACCAATACTCCATAAAGATCATTTTGCATATCCCATACACTAATACATATACATACCATACAATTTATAACACTTTGCTCATGAGAATTATCATGATAGATACATTTAAACTCTTCAAAAGCTGCTGCTAGAACTTAAATTCCTACTTGCTTTATTTTCCATGCTCTTACTCCTCTTATAACACACTCCCTCCTCCTCCTAGATGGCATTTCTTATCCTCCTAGGTGTGATATGCTTTAGAACTCTTTATTCTTCCTTACCTCCATTATCATTTGAGTCTTAACATATCATTGAAATGGAATATCACTTTCTCATGCCCTGCCTTTACTGCTAAAACGTCTTTATATAAGAACTGAACTTTCATCTCCAACATGAAAAAGTGCAAAGCCCTGTGTCTGACTTTGTATCTAACCCCAAATGTCTGTCATTCATCAGAAATAAGGAAGAATGAGCAAGAACCAACTAAGAGATCGAGCTCTTTCGCGGGTAACAGCTTTTCAGCCGAATGAATTTGCCCTAGCTTTCTAAAGTCTAGCTTGAAATGGGTGGTTCTGAAAACTAATTTTAATTAATAATTTTATTAGATTGTGTTATTCCGATAATTACGAGGAGGATTCAAAGGCTTCCACTTCCTACGGACACGCCCTTGCGGGATATTGTTTATAAATAATAAATTCAATTGTATTCATTACTACTTGAATAGAAGATCAAGAATTTTGCCGTTCAAATTCATCATTAGAAACCCTTTTGAGTCACCATCGTAGCAAGAGAAAATGGATGGACATGATAGGAAGAGGTGGTCAAGAATGCAGAAAGAGGTGGTCAAGAATGCAGGGAATATTGCGGAAAATAGTAAGAGTAGTAACCCACTGGTAAGGTTAAGTGATGAACCTGGTAATCATCGGGGCAATGATTTTCTTGGTTCAAGCTCTGTTGGGCACGTACACCCTGGTTTAAGTCCTGCCAGGGATGCTTTTGCAATGGATGATCCCCCAAGTTCAAGCCAAGCTATGGATGCTTCTCATGGTATACGCAAGGATCTAGTGTCAAAATCAAGAGATGCTTCTAATAAATATAAGCACGATGATCGCCCAGGTTCAAGCTCAGCTGGGACTATAAAAAACTCCAGTAGGAAGCGAAGTAATTCAGAATGCTCTGATCTAGGACAGGGTGAAGACTACCATCCAAGTTTAAGATCGAGAGGTCATGTTCCCTATGTCAGGAACAGTAATAGATATACAAACATATCTACAAATGAAAGAAACTTGAGCCGAAGAGTACAACAAGATGAATTTTCTAACATTAGGCCTTCAACAGTAACAATCAGGAGAGCAGAAAGAGATGATGAACCATTTGATATTTGTTTTCCATCCAGAGTATTTTCCCCTCCTCCACGGAGTAAGGAGACTTACAAGAAGATAGAGAACTTGATGCCTGGTATGTTTTTGCTAAAGAAATGGCTCAGTGAACGTGAACAAGATGCATTAGTCAAAAAATGTCAAGAACTTGGTCTTGGGAAAGGTGGATTTTTTCAACCCAGTTTTGTTAGTGGTTATAAAATGCGTTTGAGGATGATGTGCCTTGGTTGGAACTGGAATCACAGAACACAAAGATATGAAGAAGTTCGTGCACACGATAATGCACAGCCACCAGCCATTCCTGTAGATTTTGTTCCCTTGGTTCACAGGGCCATTGAAGATTGTCACAATGAACTTAGAAAAGACCACACTATAAGAACCCAAGAAGAGTTGTTAGAGGCTTTGCCTGGCCTAGACCCTGATGTTTGCATTGTTAATTTCTATGAGGAGAGTGGAAGATTAGGACTACATCAGGACAAAGATGAAAGCTTAGAAAGTCTTAAAAAAGGTTTGCCTGTGGTATCATTTAGTATTGGTGACACTGCAGAATTTTGTTATGGAGAGGAGAGGAAATCTGAGAATCTTAATAAGATCATGTTGGAATCTGGAGATGTTCTAATCTTTGGAGGGAAATCAAGGCTTGTTTTCCATGGCGTTTCTGGTTTGCGCCGTGGTACTGCTCCCCAGTGGCTTACTCAAAATACTTCGTTGCACCTTGGCCGTGTAAATCTCACTTTCAGGCAGATATCTGTATGATAGAATGCTGATTTTATGTATGATTGCCCACCTTAAAGAGAAAGAGTACTGAGTTGTCATCTTAGTGGGAAATTATTATGTATGACAGAATGCTGATTTAATTATTTGAATGAACTCCCATCATTTTATTAATTAATTAGAAGAAAGGTTAGGCTAGATCAGTTAAATAAATAGGGTATTTAACTGCAATAAACAATTAATAAAATAATATTATATTAATTATTGATGATAGTGTAGTCTAGTTTTATATTTAAAAAAATTGATAATGAAAGGTAATTAGAGTCATGTAATTTCCACACTTTATTATGTTAGGTTTATCTACTTCTAGTTCGTTCAAAGTGAGTGTGAAACATTTTCATAATCAACATTTTAGATCATACTACATGATCCATCAAAGATTAACTTGAATAATTTAATAACTAATTTTTATTTAATTATTGATGATGAAGAAGATTAATGATATGAATGGATTAGATTATTTCAAGATGGGATGACGCGGGCAAATCCAAAGTATTTAACAACAATTTCACTTTCAAATGTAAAATCTCCAAACATCATACGTGAAGGAAATTGCCTTGCTCTTATGTTCCTTGAAAAGTTTTTTTTTCTTCTTTTAAAGTTAAATGTACACATGTTTCAATCATTTTTTGGTAGGCAATTCTAGGAGGCACTATTTGTAGAAGGTCATGTGGTGTTTTGGTGACTCTAAAAATTGGCAATGAAAAAATTAGTTATCAGCCCAATTACATTCAACTTTATTTAAATGAGCCTAATTTAAGTCCTTAATATACATTAGTTGATACCAACATGAGTTAACATTAATTAGTTTGACTTCTTTGTCTTTTGGATCATCAACAACTATTCCATCTAAATATTTTGAAAATCTTGGTTAGATTAATAACTCATATTGATCCACAAATGATTAGCTGGCAACTAAAAAAAATGGCTACTGTAGAGATTTATAATTGCCTTGATTTTGTCATTATCTTGAGGTTTATGATTATGAAACATATCATCAATAGTTACTTCGTTAAGTGGCTTAAAAAATATGATTGAGGCAATGACGAGTAAATTGAGTGAGAGCACTATCATGTGTCATTTGATGACATGTGGCAATCATTACTTCATATGACATATGGAAATCATTTATTAAATGACTAAAAAAATATAATTGAGGCTTTGATGAGTAAATTGAGTGAGACCACTATCATATGTCATCAAATGACATATGAAAATCATTCATTTGCTTCTTATAATACAATCTTATTTGAGAAACTCTTACATTTCATAGGGTGATGATATATGGCAATCACTCATTTTCTTTTTATAATATGAGATTATTTGAAAAATGCTTATATTTTATTGGGTGGTCATTTACTTGTTATAATATAACCGTATTTGATAAACTCTTATATTTCATTGGATGGTCATTTGCTTCTTACAGTCTAACCTAAAATATGAAAAACTCCGAGAGTTCATTTTTATCTAATGATGCTTTTTTTATAAATTAAAAATACATATACAAAATTAGTACAACAAATTGAACAATTATTGTCACACAAAACAACAAAATAGTATATAACAACAACATAGATAACAAAGATATGATCAATGATAATTTTTTTAGGTTAATATTATGTGAGAACCTTTTATCTATTCCTTTGTCGATAAATTCAAAATGTAGAGAAATTAAGTTTAACAATATAATCCTTGAAATATAATCTTTTGGTTACTCTGATTTTTCCTATAGAGGTGGTCCTATCTTCTATTCGGGGGAAGATGGGTGTGGCTGGAGATGACCTTTCTCCTATGGAGGTGGATTTAAATGCTACTGGTTATGCCTGGAAGTGCTATTGGGGCGCTGACGGAGCCCTATCTTTTGGTTGTAAGGGAGCTGATGTTGGCCTTTTTGTTGACTTATTTCTTTTATCTCTTATTGAGGTGGAGATCTTGTTAGGCAAGTTGTTCTTAGTGTTTCTCATTCTCAAGGATAAGGTTATGGGAGCCTTGATAAAACCCATGGTTAAGGTTGAGGGAGCCTTGTTCCCTATGCTCATTTATGTTTGAGCTCTTTGGAGGTTGGCTTGAAACTTTTTCTTTTACAACTAGCTCTTCACCATTTAATATTTTTTGTAAGGTTGTGACTGGGTTGTTGAATGACTATGTTGTATCTTTTTGCAGCGCTCTTCTAAGGGTTCCAAATTCGTGAAAAAATTCGAGGGTTCCAGGTCCCTTCAAAACTTGTTGTAAGGGGTTTCAGATCCCCTCAAAACATGTTTGATCCTTAATAAAAAAACACGCAAGTCAATTATTTATTATATAATATTTAGAAAAATAAAATTACTTAAAAAATTATTTGTGAATTATCATTAAATTAATTAGCTAATCCACAAACTTAAAAATTAAAATCTTTTCTCATATATAAATTAAATTGTGAATTATTCCTTCATTGTAGATATGTCCAATAACATATTTTATAAAACTAAGAATCAGAAGATTTTTTTTCACTTTCTAAAGTGCATTCTCTTGATTAATTAAATAGTTCACCTCATAAATAAGCAATAATACATTAATTAGGGGAAAAGTTGATGTATCAAAAATTGAATCAATTAAGAGTTTTTTCTTTATAGTTTATATTTGATATAGGGGACAATCTTCTTTTAAATCAAAGTGTTGATTTCTTTAATTCTGTCTTCATCTATTTGATTTCTTTAAAGAACATCAAAGATGTTATGTAAGTTTAATGAAAGTGTTGCACACACAAATATGATAAAGGCTATTAAAATAAGGTTGTATTGTTGAGAAGTTCTTGTCAAAGGCTGACATGACGGTTAAATTGTTCTTTGAAAAGTAGTCAAGTTGAGAGTAGCATTGGTCAAATTGAACTGGTGTTAGACATGGTATTATTGACCATTTTAAAAATCAACAATATTGATATAGATTGCTAAAATCAATGAATACTACCTTAGAATTGTGCATGTAATTGTAGGGGCTTCTAGGGGATATGAAAACTATCAAGAGTTCATAGTAGATTATGCCTTGACAATGCCGATTTGACTATCAAAAGTATATAAAACTATACCAATTGTCTTATTTGCATTTCAATTGTGATTTTGAAATGTTTGATAATAGTACCTTTAAATAGATAACAATATGCATTTAATTTAAACTTTTACTATTATGTTGATTAATAACAATTATGTTCAATAAAGATTTAACTATTTAAATAAAACATTCTTATTTATGTGTTTGTAAAACAATTTAGTGCTAATGACGAAAAGAAGAGCACCATTATGACAAAAACCCCTAATTTAATATCTTAAAGTAGTGAATGTTTAATAATTTGCCACTTTCTCTTTTGTTACATGATGGAGCCATTATGTTACACAATTGGTATAAAAAAACCATCATATTATGCAAAATTGGCATAAACAAAACAACAACATTAAACAATTCACATAAAAAAAAGCAACACATTACACAAATCAACTAAACAAAAGCACCGCATAACATAATTCACATAAATGAAATCACTACATTACATGACAAAAACACAACTGTTGGGGTGACAATTCTAAAATCCCCACAAGAAAATTGTGATATGCAACTCCTGCATGCATAAACTGATAGTTGTGCCACTACACCCACTTGAACTAACAACAACACAACTGCCATATGCTTCAACTGGCATTTCTGGCACCATACACAAAACTCTAATATTTGATGAATATACTAAATTAATTTCACATAATTCTTTTATTCAGTATGAGACAGTGCACTCAAAAAGTAGAGTTGTGTCTGAGTCTTTAGTAGGAGAAGCAAATGTTTTTAATTATGATTTGACTTGGAAAAGGCTTATCTGTAGTGTCTGTGAGAAAAATTTGGCGAAGTTGAAGTCTTTGATGTGCTTGATTGTGAGGTGAAGAATTGGAAATGCAGGTAATGTTGAGGCATGGTTGTGCCGGTTGAGCTTCAAGTGGGAGATTGTTGGAATGTGAAAGCCCAACGGTCACGACCGTTCATCTTCTAGAGACTCTTCACTTGACGGCTCTATATGATTATAAATGTATGAGTACAGTCCATGCTTGATAAGATTGTATTGTAATGTGTCATTGATTAATAGAAGAAATCCCTACGTTTCTGGTTGACGTAGCCACTTAAAGGTGAACCACATTAAACTTGTGTTTTGTGTTTATGTTATTGGCTTTCTGTTGTTTTGTATTAATTATATATCTTTCTTTGCTCGTTTATAACTTACACTCCAAACACTAAATTTAAAATAAAAACCCTAATTTAAATTTATTCTTAAACTTAATCCATAAATAAATAATTTTTTTTATTAGATTCAATAAAGACCATACATAATAAACATGAAACTTATATGTGGGGATGATATCATGGAGAACTATGGTGTATAATAATTCAAAATCTATTAGATTCAAGGAAGAAATCATTCTTCATATCTAATTTTGCAGCATCAAAAAAGCTCATACTTTATGGTAAATTTAAATGCTAAAAAAAACATTGTTTTATACAATATATCTCATTAATTAAAACCTAAAATTTAAAACTAAAACCCTAATTTAATTTAATTGCAAATTCCAAAATTAAAACAAAAACCTTAATTTAATTGTATTATGAACTTTAAAAACAAAATTTGAAATAGAAACCCTAATTTAAAATCATTCTTAAACTTTTTCTTTTTTATTTATTTATTTTTATTCATCAAGCACTTTTGACTGGAGCTATGAACCAGTGAGATCACGAGGAGAACCTCATCTTTGAATAGAGGGCCAAGGCATCCTCTTTGAAGCATCCTACAGAGCTTGAGAGCACAACTGTTAATTTCCTAGCCAACAAACTGAGAGAAATTGACCAACGAGCATTGGGGGGACCAAGAGCACGCTCCAAATTTATCAATCACTCCTCGGCGTGCATTGACGATGAACTACCTCTCCGGCCAAAGCAAACTAGTTGTTTGCCAAGTCAGCAGATCGGTGTAGCGATGAACGATGTGAAGCGGCGGGGGCAAAGAGGGGCCAAGCCCCGTGCATCGAACTCATGACCTCCATTGAGGGAGGCTCGCAGTAGTACCGCTGCGCTATGGGGTGAACCCCCAAATTCATTCTTAAACTTAAACAATAAACAATTTTATTTTTTTAATTCTTAAACCGCAAATTGATATATTAAATTTTGTACAAAAGAATGGATAGCGCAAATCATGAGCAGTTTGAATGCACACTGCGTTTACACTCATACAAAAAAGTATTGATTCAGTGATTCACTTGCTTGTTAATTACAATAGCTACAAGTGTGGCACTATCGACCTTTTGAAAATCTTTCTGTGCACTAAAAATTCAGTGTAACGTTTCTACAATTTTTAATAACACCATTGAAAGTATGTAACTATGAAACCATCTCAATAATGGTTTTGCTATCATTAATTACATTTTTTTAATATTTTTTTATTATTTAATTCATCGATTACTCACAAGAAGGAAAATAGAGGTCAAATTTTCTCAAAAACGGAAATGTTAACTTATAAAATTTAATAATTATATTTAAAATGTTTATAATAATAATAATATTTAAAAATAAGTACTAATATAATATTTTATTTATTTTAAATTATTTTAAAAATAATAAAATATATATACACTTTATTTTATGATTTATATATGGGAGAATATTCTACAATCCATAATAACAAAATTATCTAAATGTAGCTATCCCTCCCTATGTTTGGTAAATGACAATTTCTTGACTTGTGTTGCTTTTTATTTATCTAAAAATTGGGCTAAATTTTTAATTAAGGAATATGTCAAACCAAAATTGCAAGAGTCATGAGTACAGTTTTAGTTCATTCTAATTGAACTTCTTTGTCCATTTGGATCTTAAGAACGGATATCATAAGTTACTTTCATATTTGTGTATTTAATGTAAATTTAAAACAAGTTGCATGGTTTAGTGCTATTGCATGGGGGACAATGATAGTTGCAGTATGAGGTCGGTGCTTTTTCAGACCTTTTGGTTGAATATGGTTGTATAATAATTATGGTGCACAAAATCATGCAAGTTAGTTTTTTTTTTATCAGTAAAGGCAAAGCCGAATCCATATATTCATTTTGGATAATTACAGTGTATACATACACGAGTGAGGAAGGATCATAAACCTAATGTTTGCGAATGAAACCATTCTTTGCATTTTCTAGAAGAGAACAAAATTTAAAAGCAAAGAAAGATACCCCATACATTATCTTCATTCATTCCAAAAAACTATCATAGTTTATGGCATTGAAGATCAAAATTATCTTTCAAATATAAGTTTTAGTAGAGGATTTTTAACATCAAGTTTAGTAGAGATTATCTGACATATCTTATAGCCAAAAACAATTCACAAAAAACCAGTAGCCAGCTATAGGCATCGAAATGTCAACAAATAAAACCAGGATAATAAAACCTATCTTTCAATTTTCCTCAAGAGGCTCGGCAGGGGGAGTTGGAGTTCTCCTTCTTCCTCGGCCTCTACACAGAGGCCAACCTCGACCGTGACCAGACCCACAACCCAATCTTCTGGCACCTCCTCTCCTACCCTATTCAGCCTGGGGTTCCTCTTCTTCAAATTTTGGTGGTAGGATTCCGTTTAACCTTGCAAATAAGAGGAGTTCCTCCTCTCTGCCCAGATCTTTTGGATTCTCACCCATAAAATGTCACTTGAGGTATCTAAGCCCCATCCCAGCAAATGCTTTGTATTTATCCATGTCCTTGCCTTTCAGGTCTAGCAAAAAATGATAATACTAAATTAGCTCCCCAGGAACGTTGTACAAAATTCTGTCACTTGGCCGAGGGGCTCCTGATTCATGAAGCACCTTGTTGAGAATTTCTTGGAATTCTTGCAAGATTTCATCTGGGAATAACTTCTTTGTAAGACTCCAAACAACTTGTTTGGCCTATTTCAAATCCAACAGAGAAGCGACAAACCAGAATGATATGTTTGTATTGTCATGAGGATATTCCTCCCTATTCAAATGCCCGCTTCCCAAGATCATTTTAACTGCCAGGATGATCGTTGGCTCTGAGTGAAGTAAAATTCGCTTCAATCTTAAATCTGTTATTCTTCTAAAAGATACTTGACGCGTTGAGGCCGAGAGAGAAGTAGGAGTGTTTGCTCTGAAGCATGAGATAGGCCTTGGATAGACGCTCATGATAAACCCATACGGTTCCTCACCAGACATGACTGATGATTCCAGAGGCTTCAGTTAGGAGAAATGAATGAATCAAGTTAATCTTCAATGAGGTTTTTGGCAGATTAGGAAATATTAAAGGCTTGCAGTGTACGTGAAGCATAACCTAGTGACAATCTCTTTAACGCCTATTAATGAGGAGTTGCTTGCATTAAATTTGCCTGTAAAGGTGGCGAAGGATATTTGTCCCAGAACGTGCCAAATCTCCCTGACTTTGAAATGATGTCTACCTTGTTTTGAACGCATGCCTTGAACTAGAAATAATGGCTATCAATAGCTGGTTTTCAGGAAGCGAAAAAGGTAAGGCTTGTTTTGAAGAGCAATTGAGTGACGTCACTGTGATCGGGCCCTCTTTATTGCCGAAAGAAGGTTAAGATTTGAATTCAAAAAAAGACTAGCCACTCCCCAACTTGCACGCCATAGTTGAACCTTAACATTGATTAAGGAAAGAAGCATCTACAAGAACTACTCGCTTGCTATTGGGACCCTACCTTGCACTCATCAAACCCAAGGGACACCTTTCTACAATTTTAACCTGTCCTGATTATCCTTGCTACCTAAATCCCTGATCCCACCAATGAATAAAGGTTCCCTATGCTGTTGTTTTTGAAAGGGCATCTGCTACTGTGTTCACTTATCTGAAGATATGGTTTGCTTCATATTGCTCCAATTTTGCCAAGTTTTCTGATATACTGTCTAGAATTGCCTATAGCCGCCAATTTGGGGTTTTTTTCCTTTTGATTGCATTGATTGCTATCTCCGAGTCTCCCTCCACTGTGATGTTTCTTAACCCATTCTTAATGCAATCCATCAGTCCTAGTTGTAAGGCTTTAAATTATGCTATATTGTTAGTGTCCGGTGGCATTGGCTTTTCCATTTTCCCTATGATTGATCCTCAGTGATCTCTAATCACATATCCTATGCCTGAAGGACCTGGGTTGCCTTTGGAAGCACCATCAAAATTTAATTTTAACCAACCGAGCTTTGGAGGGGTCTAGATAGCTTCCTTTCTAGACTTGGATTTTTCCCCAAAAGAGGGAGGAATCTTAATTCCTTGTCAATTTTTCTTTATGCTTTCATCCCAAGAAGAGAAAATTTTGGGCGATTCCATTGAGAAAGCTATTTTGTAGTTTACTGTATCTATAATTTTCGTTTCTATTGAGTGTAGGATTGATTCAAACCTTCTGGCTTTGTTTTCAAAGAGCCTACAATTCCTTTCTTTCTAAATTTCCTAGACAAGGCATGATGGAGACACTTCCATAATTTGGCTCAAAGTTCTTTCCTTCAATGGGAGAGGCCAACATTGAAAATGAGAAATTATGTCATTAGGCAGAGCTGCGATCCTGTAAAGACGTAAATTAATCTATAAGACCTAATCTACTCTTTGTTCACAAATAAACTCATAGGTCAATTAATAAGTCTATTTCATTCAAGATATAGGGAAATATCAATAAGTTTATAAAACATTCATAGATATACAATTGAGAATACAATGAGAGATACAAATTTCTCAACATATAAGTCCTTATTCCCTACTGAGGCTTTCATATTGCCTTAAGTATATACAAATAGAAAGAGGGTGAGATGCATCCGTCGATCTCCATTCTGAGTCGCTTCCTTTCAGTCCTTTGAACGAAGACGAGAACAAGATTCGGGCGCTTTTTCCACCCAACCATGAAGCTTACACTTCCCCAGAATTCTTGGTCAATCAAGAATACCCGACCCTGCACGAATTGTTTTAACCAAAGAATTCGAAAGGCAAGAGGGAATCTGGTGCGTGCCTAGTGTTGGTATTTTGGTATGGTTTTGTCATTGATGTCAACACCTACTAAATACACCTACTTTGGAGATCCAACAACATTCACCGGCAATCAGTAAACAGTTCAAAACAGTCATCGGTATATGGTTAACCGGCAGGATATAATATTCACCGGTACCTGCATTGACATAGAAGACACCTGGTAATGTCTAAGACATCATGTGGACACCTTTCTTTGGAGTAATAATCATTGACATATTTTTATTTGCATGTTTTCTTTTACCGACAAATAGGTCCAAGTTATCTAGGGTTACACCGGCAGGTTTATCTTTTCCAGATCAACATGGCACGCTATGGAGATGATTTATTATTGTTGTAAATGCATTAAGCCGACATGTTCAATCGGTCATTGCATCGAATATTTTATTATTTGTAAATGTTTTATTGTAATATCTTGTACAACTGACCTACTAAAATTGGTCTTAGGATATGGTATAAATGTAAGATCTTATTTGTAAGATCATGTGTGGAATGTGAAAAAGAATTAAGTGAAGGTATATGCGAGATCAAGTAGAGGCATACACGAAGACATCATTTGAAGGTGAAGTTAGGTTTTTGTAGAAGCATATCAACATTACACTGGTACTGAATCCAACATATGAAGATGCTATTTTGTGCAGTACATTCTCATTGGATTTAACCATCCAACCGTAGTCAGTGTGACTCCCATTTGTGTTTGAGCAGTGAGCTCTAGGCTGTTGGCCTTTCTACATGTGTAGACCCCTTTTGTACACTTACTATCTGCAGTAGTAACATCTGATTGTGGGTAAGGTTTCCCACCGTGGTTTTTCCCCTTACAGGGTTTCCACATACAAATATTTGTGTCATGTGTTGTGGATGACTTCATGTTTATGTTTCATGCATTAATTCTTACTGGTATAGCAATTTTCTGTTAACACTATTTACTGGCATACTTAACTATCTTACCGGTACTAAGCATTGAGTTGGTTAATAAGATTTTGGTTTGAATTTATTAGACAACTGATTCACCCCCACCCCCCTCTCAGTTGTCCCCGGACCTACAATTGGTATCAGAGCCTAGTCCTCTTTTTTTTAGAAGTTTAACAGCTTGAGGAGATCCAATGTCTACTAATTATTTCAAAAAGGATAGTCCTAAACTTGATGGAACCAACTATGGAATATGGAAAATCAGAATGGAGACACATCTGAATTGCATTGGTAAAGACATCTGGGAAGTTACTAAGAATGGTTATGTTGCTGCTGTAGCTGGTCAGCCTGCTCCTAGTACTTTAGCTAAAGATGAAGAAAATGATTGCAAAGCAAGAGAAGCACTCTTGAGCACATCATCAGATCAACAAATCATTGGGTTACCAGATAGATCTACTGCAAAAGCTATTTGGGATCATTTGGAAACACTGAATGAAGGGGATTCCATAGTCAAAATTGCAAAACTTGAAAGCTTCTGAGTCAGGTATGAACATTTGAAAATGGAAGAAGATGAAAGAATTTCTGCTTTTATGGAAAGAGTAAATGAAATTGTTTTAGGTATCAAATGTTGTGGAGGAACCTTGAGTGAAGATGAGATTGTTTCAAAAATCTTTAGAGGTTTTCCATCGGCATATAAAATGAAGGTTACTGCTATTAATGAGTTGAGAACAATGCCTAATACATCAGTAACTAGGGATACATTGATTGGAAAACTTTCAGCTTTTGAAATTGAGGAATTTGGTCCTATTGCTACTATAAAAACTGATTTGGCCTTCAAAGCATCAACATCATTTGCTCCATCTTTTGATAAATCAGACTGGAGAGCCTTTTATGCAAGAGAACTTGAAGAAACCAGGAAGGAGAATGAAGAACTTGAAGAACTTGAAGCACTATTTGCAAGGAAAATGCCAAAAGGTCCAATTGGAAGTAAGTATGAAGGTAAAGCACCCTTTAAATGTTTCAACTGCAATAAGATTGGTCATATGGCTTCAAGATGCCCTGATAGACATGCTAGACTAAGAGAAGAAGCTAGAAGGACATACAAACCTAATCCTGAATATCAGAGATACAAATTTAAGAAAAACAAAGATAAATCTTGTTACATTGCTGATGAAGGTGTGACTGATGATTTTGATGAAGATTCAACAGACAACGGATGGGTCTTTGTTGCTATAACAGAAGATCAACTAGTACCTATTGCTCAACTGATAGAACAAGCCCTAGCAGCTAAAGTGGAATCAAAGGATGAATGGATTATTGACTCAGGATGCTCACATCACATGACTGGAGACAAAGGTAAATTCTTGAACTTTCAAGAATACAATGGAGGTTTAGTAAGATTCAGAGATGACAAAGCCTATTCAATCAAAGGTAAGGGTTCAATATCTCTTGATGGTAAACATAACACTGACAATGTTTACTATGTTGAAGGATTAAAACACAATCTTTTAAGTGTTGGTCAATTAGTTGAGAAAGGTTTTCAGTTACAATTTAAAAATGGAAAATGCAAAATCATGAATAGAACTGGTTTGGAAATTGCAATCGGTAATCAGACTAGAGGTAATATCTTTCATTTGAATAACAGTGAAAAGGCATGCTTAATTGCTCATATAGATGAAAGTTGGCTATGGCATAAAAGACTATGTCATGTAAATTTTGATTGCATGGTAAAAATTAGTACTTCTAAGGCTGTTAGAGATCTACCTAAAATTGTGAAACCTCATAATACAATTTGCAAGGAATGTCAATTTGGAAAACAAGTCAGAGCTAGTTTTAAAAGTATTCCAGAAAAATCCAATAATGCTCTTGATTTAATTCACACTGATTTATGTGGTCCGACTAGAACTAAAAGCTTACAAGGTGATAGATATTTTATGCTAATTATTGATGATTATTCTAGAATGTGTTGGGTTACTTTTCTCAGAGAAAAATCAGAAGCACTTGGGAAGTTCAAACTATTCAAAGCAATGGTTGAAAATGAAACTGGTAAGAAAATTAAATGTTTAAGATCAGATCAAGGAGGAGAATTCACATCAAGAGATTTTAATACATTCTGTGAAGTAAATGGAATCAAAAGATAGTTATCAGTACCTCGAACACCACAACAGAATGGAGTTGTTGAAAGAAAAAACAGAACTATTTTGGATGCAGCAAGAAGTATGTTATCAGAAGCAAATCTACCACATGTGTATTGGAGAGAGGCAGTAAGCACTGCTGTCTATACATTCAACAAATTTCACATCAAAGGTGAAACCGGTAAGACCCCTCATGAACTATGGTTTGGTAATACTCCTACTCTTAAGTATTTCAGAATTTTTGGAAGTAAATGTTATATTAGAAGAGATGAGTATATTGGCAAGTTTGATCCTAGAAGTGATGAAGGAATATTTCTTGGTTATTCATCTAAGAGTAAAGCTTATAGATGTTTTAATAAAAGACTACAAAAAATTGTTGAGAGTACAAATGTAAAAATTGATGAACAATTCAGAGGAACTTCAAGGTATATAGACTCTGAACCGGTAATAGAAATTATGACAAATGAACCAACAGCAAATCCACCAGTACAAAATGATGATCTAGTTACTCTGGTATCATCAGAGGATACCACAGTAATTGAAGAACAACAACAGACTAAGACACCCCAATATGTAAGACTGAATCATTCTGAAGATCAGATAATTGGAAGCAAATTTAAAGGAGTCATGACAAGAGGAAGATTGGCAAATGAAGAGGTATGTCTTATTTCTCAAATTGAACCATTAACTATCAATGAGGCATGTGAAGATAAATTCTAGATTAAAGCTATGGAAGAAGAATTAGGACAAATTGAGAAAAATAATACTTGGACATTAGTTCCCCGGCCTGAAAATAAAAATGTAATTGGAACCAAATGGGTATTTAGAAACAAACTCAATGAAGATGGTAAGGTTACCAGGAATAAAGCAAGACTAGTGTGTAAGGGATATTCTCAGAAAGAAGGAGTTGATTACAATGAAACCTTTGCATCGGTAGCCAGCATTGAGGCAGTTAGATTATTCTTGGCCTTTGCAGCTCACAAGGATTACAAAGTTTATC
The DNA here is from genome assembly GCF_030272615.1 of Cryptomeria japonica. Taxonomy (NCBI): domain Eukaryota; kingdom Viridiplantae; phylum Streptophyta; class Pinopsida; order Cupressales; family Cupressaceae; genus Cryptomeria; species Cryptomeria japonica. The sequence goes on from NC_081407.1 coordinate 852,417,565, forward strand.
AAATGGATATTAAATGTGCATTTTTGAATGGAGATCTTGAAGAAGAAGTTTATTTTGAACAACCTGATGGATTTTATTTGACAGATAACAATGATATGGTTTGCAGATTAAGAAAAGCTCTATATGGACTAAAACAAGCTCCAAGAGCCTGGTATGCAAGATTGGATAAGTATCTTTTAAAAATTGGTTTTACTAAAGGAAATGCAGATAGCAATTTATATTACAAAGTAACTAATGATGACATCTTGATTATGGAAGTATTTGTTGATGATATAATCTTTGGAGGAGAAGATGGATTATGCAAAGAATTTTCTCTTAAAATGCAGCATGAATTTGAAATGTCTATGATTGGAGAAATAAAATTCTTTTTAGGACTGCAGATTTTACAGACTGATAAAGGCATATTTTTGAGTCAATCTAAGTACTTGAAAGAACTACTTAAGAAATTTGGGATGGAAAACTCTAAACCGGTAAGCACCTATGACTACAAATGACAAATTATCTCAAAGGGATGAATCTACACCTGTCAATCCAACTAGATACAAATCTATGATAGGAGGTTTACTGTATTTGACACAAACTAGACCTGATATTATGAATGCAGTATGTATAGTTTCTAGATTTTAGAGTAACCCTAGGGAGAATCATGAATCAACAGTAAAAAGGATTTTCCAGTACTTACAAGGCACAACAAATCTTGGATTATGGTATCCTAAAGATGAAAATTTTGATCTATATGCATACACAGATGCAAATTGGGTAGGAGATGTGGATGATAGAAAAAGCACCACTGGAGGAGCATTATTTCTTGGAAAGAGATTAGTTTCTTGGCTAAGTAAGAAATAGATTTGTACATCTTTATCAACAGCAGAATCAGAATATGTTGCAGCAGCAACAAACTGTACACAGGTACTTTGGCTTAAGCAAATGTTGAAAGACATAAAGGTAAAATGCAAGGAACCTATTACTATATATTGTGATAACACTGCAACAATTGATATATCTAAGAATCCAGTATTACATTCTAAAACAAAACATGTTTCTATCAAACTAAATTTTCTAATGGAAAAAGTTGAAGAAAAGGAAATAAAACTGGTTTATGTGAATACTAAAGAACAACTTACAGATATTTTTACAAAACCTTTGCCTAAGGAAACCTTTGAGTATCTCAGAGATTAGCTCGGAGTCTTACCTCCACTAGTAGAGACTTAGATAGTTGATGATTGTCATTGACCGACAAAATTAAATGGACAAATCTTTTATTCCGGTATTTGATGAGGAAGCTACTTCTCAGGGGGAGTAGTTGGTATATTGAATTGGTTGGTATTTTGTATGAACTTGACTTTTTGTGACTTTGGCATTTGATGTCAAAGGGGGAGAGATATATGGAAAAACATTAAGGAAAGATATATTGAAAAATGCATTATCTTTTTGAGGAAAGATTGGTATGAGAGTTTGGTATAATTACTCCCAGGGGGAGAATTGGTTTCTGTACTTGGCATTTTTGTTTTGGCACTTTGATGGTTTTTCCATCTTGTGTTGCCATCAATGCCAAAGGGGGAGATTGTTGGTATTTTGGTATGGTTTTGTCATTGATGTCAACACCTACTAAATACACCTACTTTGGAGATCCAACAACATTCACCGGCAATCAGTAAACAGTTCAAAACAGTCACCGGTATATGGTTAACCGATAGGATATAATATTCACCGGTACTTGCATTGACATAGAAGACACCTGGTAATGTCGAAGACATCATGTGGACACCTTTCTTTGAAGTAATAATCATTGACATATTCTTATTTGCATATTTGCTTTTACTGACAAATAGGTCTAGGTTATCTAGGGTTACACCGGTAGGTTTATCTTTTCCAGATCAGCATGGCACGCTATGGAGATGATTTATTATTGTTGTAAATGCATTAAGCTGACATGTTCAATCGGTCATTGCATCGAATATTTTATTATTTGTAAATGTTTTATTGTAATATCTTGTACAACTGACCTACTAAAATTGGTCTTAGGATATGGTATAAATGTAAGATCTTATTTGTAAGATCATGTGTGGAATGTGAAAAAGAATTAAGTGAAGGTATATGCGAGATCAAGCAGAGGCATACACGAAGACATCATTTGAAGGTGAAGTTAGGTTTTTGTAGAAGCATATCAACATTACACTGGTACTGAATCCAACATATGAAGATGCTATTTTGTGCAGTACATTCTCATTGGATTTAACCATCCAACCGTAGTCAGTGTGACTCCCATTTGTGTTTGAGCAGTGAGCTCTAGGCTGTTGGCCTTTCTACATGTGTAGACCCCTTTTGTACACTTACTATTTGCAGTAGTAACATCTGATTGTGGGTAAGGTTTCCCACCATGGTTTTTCCCCTTACAGGGTTTCCACGTACAAATATTTGTGTCATGTGTTGTAGATGACTTCATGTTTATGTTTCATGCATTAATTCTTACCGTTATAGCAATTTTTTGTTAACACTGTTTACTGGCATACTTACCTGTCTTACCGGTACTAAGCATTGAGTTGGTTAATAAGATTTTGGTTTGAATTTATTAGACAACTGATTCACCCCCCCCTCTCAGTTGTCCTCGGGACCTACACCTAGATGATACAAGCATTTTCATTTTTCTAAATCTTTTAAGAAACAAGCATTCACTATCAAACAAGGATATGGTAGAGAGCATGAAGTAAATAATTCCATCTATTCTATGGATAATTCAAATAATTACTCGGCCGAGTATAATGCCATGCATAGAAAAATAAATAGTTGGAAAAATCAACTATTCTCTCTAAGAATCCACATTCGGCACCCGTCCCGAAAGGTAACTTTCTATACACAAGCCTATCCATAGCTTACTTCCCACAAACAAGAATACAATCTTTTGAAAAATTGAAATAACATCTTCCCTATAAACACTATTTCATCTCTTTCAACTAATTGAATACAATCTTTCGAATTTTAGAAAACAATATAATTTCATAAGCGATATAATTTCATAATCAATTTTTGAATAGATACAATGTAAAAGAAGGTGTAACACAAGTATGATTTTTCTTTCATATAAGGCATAAGGTTTGTGAACACGTTCTTTAATTGAAAATATAAACTAATCGTTTTGACAAATATCACTTTTTAAGCAATTAAATTAACTAACATATATTTCTCCTATGATTTCCTTTTATCTTTTCAAAAGATTAATAACACATATTCAGTAAACAAATAACATATGGAAAATCATATAAGAAATCGTACACTATATATAAAGCTTTTAATTTCTCACTTCCTTATTTCAAATAATAACCAAAATAAAAGAGATTCCGACCTCTTTTTGCTTGAAGCTGATTCGAAAGATCTCTGACGCGCTTCCTCCAAATAGATCTATGCCTTCCTTGAATGCTTGCAAAACTATCACCAATCTATAAACTCACTCTATTCTTAAACAACCCTCTTCTCTCTCTCTCTCTCTTTGATACTATCTGAATATCTTCTCTATTTTCTCTACTATTTCTTTCTTCCCTCCGTGTGTCTATCGTGTCTCTCCTTGTGTGTGTTCATCTTTCTATCCTACATCTTTATTTATCCTAAATTCTCCTATGATCTCTCCCCATTTAGAGGCTCGGTTATGGTTGTTGATTTGAAGTCTTCTTTTGCATACGTTGAGTCTTCCATTTAACTCTCTCTCAAGTCTACACGTCTAACAAAGATGGCAATTCTAGTTATATTTTTCTGCAGTTTAAGTGCATGAGTCGACTACGCAACATCATCTTATTGTGGATATTCCTAATACCATGGCACATGTGCTTGCTAATTCATTTATTTCTGTAGTTATATGCCACAGATCGTGGACTACTTCCAAGTTATCACCGTGGGTTCGTGGAATGAGGGAGTTATCTGCAGTGAGAAGCGTATGTTAATCAGTGAGTCTGCAATCACTATTAGAGAAGTGTCTGCTATCTCGTGGCAGATTGTTTGCTTGGTCGAGGGGTCGACAAAGTTTAATGTAATGACAAACACTTAAGTGTTTGTCATGAGCAAGATTATTGCTCTCGCTGCCAAGTTGATTGCCATGATCTCCACGTCACTGCAACCTCTAAGTTCTACATTTAACTGATGGTCTTTGCTTAGTCAACCACCCTAACTATCATACGACATAGTTGCTATCCTTGGTTCACTAAAACTCGCCACCTTGCTTAATGTATATAAATATATAGTAAGCGACTACATAATAAGTTTGCAAGGTAAGTCTAACTTAAACGTTTTTAGATATAATATATAATCATAGTTTTATAAGTGTATATTCATCAATACATTATTGTAAATAATCATGTTTGTATATAAAAATAAAAATCGCATAAGCATAATTCCAAATTATTCAACTTATAAATAACCATATTAAGAGTAATCAATTTAATTACACATGTACCATAATTACCTACATATATATATGTATATGATCGAGTCCTAGAATATACATATAAAATACGTATAATTATAGTATAATTTTGAAAACCAAACATTAAATATAGTTTCAATAATTTACATACTTCTACACAAAGAACGTTAAATCATAGAGTCACTATTTAATTCAAATTATTAACGATTTTTTTTTCACCCTTCATAGACAAATAAAACATAACATTTGCCTTTACTCACAAAATTTCATTCATGACTCAAAATCATTCATCAATGCAGACATAAATGTATATGCATAACTTCACTAATGTGGTGTGTGAGATTCCCTATTCTATCAAAGTCTTTAGTTAAAAATAACTCTACCTGAGTCATGTTCTCGCCTTCGACTTCTTCACCTATTCCTGCATCACTTGCACTCAAGAATTCATCAGCATTGACAATCCCCATAATAAATATCAAATTACATATAAATTACATGAATAAAATGCGTACATCATTTTCTCACAACTAAATTATCATAAAAATAAATTCTCATTTATGTTTCAATTTCAATGCATAGATAAAAACTTATATTAAATACACATTATCAAGAATACGGTTCGTGATAGATCCACCCCAATTTAGCACAGAGCCATCGCCAACATTTTGAAGCAAAGGAGCAATTCAAGAGGAGGTGATCCACTGTCTCTGCCTGAGCTTTACACATAATGCACCTAGATGGTCCTTCATACCCTAGTTTGGTGAACTTTTCTGTAGTTAGGATTTTTTTTTAAAGGCTAACCACACAAAAATCCTTGCTTTTGGAATAATCTTACTACTCCATAACAACTTAATTGGAATGTCTTGTTTTTCTTGGTTTGAAGCACTAACTAGGACTCTGTAGCCATCTTTAGAATTATATTGCCATGTTTTGGAGGATGCCCAAATTAGAGTATCTTTCCCTCTTCTAGGGTTGATATTTCTTTCTTTTAACTGGTCTAAGAGTTGTTCTAATTTTTCCCCTATGATGGGCAATCCAACCATAGGTTTCCACCTCCAACTTTGAATATTCAAAGTGCTATCCACTTATATGTAGTCACTAACTCGGACTCCCCATTGTTGTTTAAACCAGTACTCTGTTATTGGAATATTGAGATAATTTGTAATGGAGGGAGATCCTCCCCATGAGTCATCCCAGAAAAGGCTAGAAGTTCCATCATGGATATCCCAAGAGATGGAGTCTAAAATCAAATTTCTGCAAGAGATAATGAAGTTCCAAGTTCTGGATCCCTTCAGGTGATTATCTGTTCTTAGCAAATTAAGAGGATCCTGATCTGGTAAATATTTAGTTACTAGCATCCTGACCCATGTTGTATTAGGGTCTTTTATAAACTTCTAGGCTAGTTTTGCCCCTAGGGCTTTGTTTTGCAGTTTTAGATCTTTGATACCTAAACCCCCATTGTCTTGGGTTTGATTATTTTATCCCAAGCAATTAGGGCAATTTTGTGCTTTTCCTCAATCTTTTGCTAAAAAAAGTTTCTCATCTTCTTGATTATGAAGGAATTTGCACTAGCTGTTAGAGATAAGATGGATAATAAGTAGATAGGTAGGGCCGAGATCACTGCTTGAATCATTACTAGCCTTCCAGCCCATGAGAGCCACTTCCCTTTCCAGGAGTTTGTGTTTTGTTCCATCTTTATCTTTAGAGGATCCTAGAATTTGCTATTCCTTAGTCCTCGATCTATTGGAATGTCCAGATGAATACATGGAAGAGTTCTTGCTCCGCATTTGAGGATTCTTAGAATCTTAGCCTGTTAGAGGTTTGGAGTGGAAAAAATGAAAAACTTTGAATTTTTCTTTGTTACTTATTTGTCCTGAGGCCTTTCCAAAGGATTATGATAGCAGGTTTAGATGAGTTGCTTCCTTGACTTTTTCTGCACCCAAGAGGAGATTGTCATCTGCAAATTGCTGATCTATGTGACCACAAAATTTGTGGTTACTTTGATTCCCTCTAGTAGGTTGTTGGTTTGTCTTGTTTGAATTTCCCTCCCTAAAGTTTCCCCCATTATGATGTAGAGGAATGGAGATATAGGATCTCCTTGCCAAATGTCCCTAGAGGAAAAAAAGAAGCCTACTGGCTTTCCATTTATCAGAATTGAAAATTTTGGTGTAGAAATTCATTCATAGACCCAGTTGATCCACTGTTTGGCAAAGCCAAAGGCTTGCATAATTTTACAAAGGAATCACCAATATACATTATCATAAGCTTTTGAAATGTCTAACTTAATTATCATACCTGGTCTATTCGTTTTTTGAAGATTATGGATTGCTTCTTGTGCCACAATGACCATGTCGAGAATTGAGCAGCCTGGAACAAAACCAGTCTATTCTTCTGATATAATGCTATCCATGAGAGGCTTCATTCTTTTTGTCATGACTTTTGAAAGGATTTAATAAATTGTGTTGCATAGAGAAATGGGTCTAAAATCTCCTAGATTTGTTGCTTTCTCCTATTTTGGAATGAGGGCAATAAACGTATTATTAATTTCTCTGAGTATTTTACCTGATCTTCTTGTGCATTCTAAAGCTTCTGTAAGTTCCTGACCCAATATATGCCAGCATTTCTTGAAAAAATCTGCAGGGCAGCCATCCGGGTCGGGAGCCTTTCCAGAGGGAAGCTGGTTTAGAGCTTGAGATACTTCTTCCAGATTGAGTTTCTCATTTAGTTTCCGATTCTGCTCATCTGATATGATCTTCTAGGATCACATCCAAAATTTTTTTATGTTCAGTCAGGTGAGAGCCTTCAACATTGTTTAAGAGGTTGAAATAGTAAGTGATGATCTCTTTCTTAATCTCTTCAAGGTCCTCTATGGTTTGATTTTGCTTTGTCTCCAATTTTAAGATCCAATTCTTGCTCCTGCGAAGCTTTGTAACATTATGGAAGAACTTGGTGTTTTTATCCCCCAATTCTGAGCCAATTCTCTCTAGACTTTTGCTTCCAAAAGATTTCTTCTTTTGAAAGGATATCCTCATATTCCAAAAGGAGATTCTTTTCTTGTTCAAAGGATTCTTGATCCATACCCACCGAGATAACCTTGTCATTTAGAGCTGCCAATTGCCCTTCTAATGATTTTTAGGTTGAAAAAAGGTTTTTAAAATGCTGAGCATTCCATTGTAGCAATTTCTACTTTACTAATTTCAACTTTGAAATAAAGCAAAAAAGTTTTGATCCTTCAAATGATTCTTCCTTCCACCAATTTTCAATCATGGTTAGAAAATTTGGATCTTTCATCCACATATTCTCGAATCTAAATGGAGATCTAGAGGTATCTTGGATTCCTTGAAGCGAAAGCATTATGGGGAAGTGGTCTAAAGCTGAGCAGGGGAGGACAACACAGACAAAGGCAAAAGGAAAGGATCTAAAGTCACCCTACTAGAAGAATCTATCATGCAAGTTAGTTAAAACCTAGTATTGATATAGCTAAATTGATTTTGTAGGCATATTTATATAATCATTCTACTAATGACATATGACTTAATTGTATCATTTCAAGCACATCATATTTCTATTAACTTCTTGATTGTATCTAACACAGAGATGAAAATGTGGAACAACTGTTTAGTCCACTGTCCCTTGAAATTAAAAAAATGTAGCTGGTCTAGATACACAATTGTCTATGTTACTAGATATGAAACTTAAAAGAATACAAAATACTAAATTGTTTCAAATGTTCCGAGTTGTAAGGCAATTGTGTAGTTTGAGTCCATCTTAATTTATCATTTGTTAAAAAAAATTAAAGTTATAATATTGATATTTTAGAGCATTGAAATAGATGTATAAAAGTAAAGATTAATAATTTTTATATTTGATAATTAATTATATTCATCATACAATATTCATTGCTTCTGGATTCGATTGTGTGAGCAAATTTTTATCATCAACATTTTAAATCACACTCTATGATTCATCATCAGGTTGAACAAGTATTCAGAGAAGACAAAAATTTGCTCACACAATCATATCCAAAAGCAATAAGTGTATCTTAGAATGGATTGTGGAAATCTCATAGCTTTATTTTCATCATGTTATATAATTAATTTTATGTCATAATTATTCAAAAAGATCACACAAAAGTTATAGATAGGGATATCTTTATTTTTAAATGTGGTATAAGGATTCTTGATTGATTATAATTTCAATCAATTGATAAAATATACACATACTAAAATTCATTTTATTTCTCAAGTATTATTTATGTTTATTTGAATTTGATTCAAACAAATTGATTATAAAGTAATTTAAAAAATTGAAAAAAAAAAGAAAAAAAAAAGAAAAAAGAAAAAAGAAAATTGTTAGCCCATCAATATATATTTCAATGCTTTTAGCTTGTTTAATGCCTCAAGAGGCATGTGGCATGTAGATCCTCTTTCCCCTTATTCATAATTATGGCTGGAGGTCTGGGTAGATTGTTAAAATCCAATGTGAGATTGGGTTCAAGGATGGAGTTGGGATAGTAAATTACTTCTACACTTTCACCTATAGTTTGTGGATGAAATTGCCTTGATTGAAATTTCTAAAATTAGAGAAGCAACACATTTCAAACTAGCCTTGGATACCTATCTTGCAGCCTCAAGTCAAGAAATTAATGAGGAAATTGTAATCTATATTTTTCTTTAACACCTCTTATTCAAACTAGGATTTCTCACATTTTCCATTTTCAAATTAGATTTCTTCCTTTTGTGTATTTGGGCATTCCTCTCTTTGTAGGCCCCTTTCTTTGGGAGACTTGGAATAATGTCTTGGTTATGTTCCATGAGAAAGTCAATTATTGGACGCACAGGTGGCTCTATTTCGTTGATAGAGTGTTGCTTCTAAAATATTTGTTGCAAGATAAATACCAATTTACAAGTGCATGGTGCAAATTGTCCCCTTAAATTTCATTAAGGATCAAGATGCTTTGTCTAAGCATCTTTTGTAGGTTGGATCTTTGAAGTAGTCAAAGTGGAGTTTGGTTAAGTGGGATTCTATTTGTAGACCAAAGTAGGAGGGTGGTCTTGATTTGAGACAAATTTCCCTTGTAGGTTAAGCCTTGGAAGCTTTATTGGCAATGGTGTACTTGTTATAATTAGTCTTAGGCCAAGATCCTAACTTCTAAATACCTAAAAGGTGTTGAGAGTATTGATGTTCCTAGGGTGAGCTTTGTGAGTAAAGGATCTATGATATGGGTCAGTCTTAAAAAGGAAGCCAACTTGATTAAATATGGCTTGTTTTGGGTTTGCAACAAGGGATTTGACATGCTTTTTTGGTAAGAGTCCTAGGATGATTTTACCCTACCTTATCCATGTATCCACACTTAGTGAAGATCAATCTTGAATTCTTAGAGGCAAGGTGGTCTCGATGGAGGATTTAAAGTTGTTTAGAGAGCTGGGAAGTTGGAGGTGTTGAGGTGGAAGGAGCCTTGTGAGTTGTTGTAGAGGGGCTCAGTGGAGGATCATGAAGAGCTATCATTGATCTTGGTTGGGAAAGTATGGAACTATTCGAGTGATAGGGACACCTTGGCCTAGAGTCCCAATCCTAAGGTGGATTTTTTCGATCTCCTCTAAATATTAGATTTTAGATCGAATGAAATGTGATGCCTAGATGCGGTCTCATGGTGTAAAAATGTGTGGAACAAGTTTTCTTGGCCTAAATGTAACTTATTTCTTTGGCTTGCTACACACAGTAGATGTCTCTTGGGACAACCTGCATAAGAATGGGTTTCAAGAATTGTGAAGATGTGTCTTATTTGGTAACAATGAAGAAATATCTTCCCATTTATATTTTCAATGTTCATATTCTAGAGACATTTGGAACCTTTAGTAGAGTGTCTGGAAGTAGGCTTGTATCCATGCTTCTTCTTTTTTGGAAAATATTGGGAAGAACTCTAGCCAAGGCTTTATTTCTTTAGATGGCTTGGTCTATCGATCCCTCATGTATCATTTGGAAAATTTGGCTTGAGAAAAATTGTAAGGTAGAGATATGGGAGTTCTACAATTATAGACTAGAATTAATGGTATGATTCAACAAACTATCCTTGCTAAGTATGAGGTATTTATCCCTAAGTATCTTGCTAGAGAATCCAAGAAAACAATTTGTTGTAATTTTTTTAGGGTTTCCACCCAAGAGAGATGAAAACCACTAATTTTTCACCTAGGGGACATTACATTCAAAAGAGAAAAGGGAATCGACTAGATTCAATCACAAATCAAACAAGGGCTAAATATTGAATGGATTTGGGTAAATTACATGTGATAGTTTTATTTCTCTTTTGTAAGTTGAATTGCTGAAATTGGTTAAAGTGCTGAAAACATGAGTTAAAAACATGTAAACAGTAAGCTACAAATGCAGGATCGAGCTAGGCACCTGGAACTGAGCAATGTAAGCCGAGTCAGATTTGATCTTTGAAAGAGCTCCTGAAATGTCAAGACTATGGTGGTGGTGGTCCTAGTCCTCCGCACTTATCGCACACCAAAGGGGGATTGATTCGTCTTTGTAAATAAAGCTTATTCTGAGAAGTGCAACTTTGTACCTATTTCCTACACACAAAAATAAGGGAAATAGGTTGGGAATAGGGGTTTGCCTTAGGTCAAACCTCAATTTTGGAATTAACCATGAAATTGAAATAGAGATAATTGAAATGACTGTAATCAAAGATTCTCCTTTTGAGGGAGATGCTAAATTATGACTGGAAGTTGAGTGATAATACCTCCTTATAAAGTTTTGATTGTCTCCACGCAGAATTAGGGCTTGATGAAGTCTTCAACAAAATAGGATGAATAATGTCTTGACTTTATTGTTGCTCCTAGGCTGAGGGAAGACTGATTAATGCTCAATTTCTATTGAATGTATGATTGCTTGATGTCAAAATCTCCTTGTTGTGAATGTGTATCAAAATGAGAGGGGAAATCCTCTTTATATACTTATTGGTCAAGAAAATTGACCTAATTTTCCAACATGAGCCATGACGAAGAGGGGAATCTCTCTCAATTTTGAATTGCAAAAATGGGTTTAAAGGGGGGCTAATTTAGGGAGGGCCATGGCGTGGCACCATGGTCCTAGTGAGGACTAGGGTGCCATGTCCTATTCCTACCCTATTTTGGGTTAGGATCAAGGTGCCCAAGGGAGTGAATCAATTTTTATGACATTTACGATGGGTGTGAGCATAATCAGGTCTTCGAATAGTCCAAGGGGCGTAAACACTAAGGTGAAGACCCACAAATATGGTCAAAATTGCAAACAGGTGCAATTTTAGGACGCCACATCTGTACACCAAAATAAACCTCAACAACACAAAGAGAATCAACACGAAGATGATATGTCATGAGGAGTGATTAAGGCTAAAAGTCTTTCCCTATGTATGGGATTGTTAGAGAATTTAGAAAAACAATCTACAGTGAAGAGGTGCCTTTCAATTCAATTCATTTTTATTTTCCTTATGTGTTAGCCATCTAAGAGTCATCAATTGGGCGATTATTCTATAGAACTAAGAGTCATCAATTGGGTGATTATTCTATAGAACTAAGAGTCATCAATTGGGTGATTATTCTATAGAAATAGTAGAGCAAGTTCAATGATGATTTGATCTATCATATTTTAGTAAATGACAAGGCACATTTGGAGCTGATGTTATTTACTCCTAATGCAAATAATAAAAATCAACTCACAAATTTGATAGGAATCTATTTCAAATGGCAATAAACTCCATTTTATAAGGTTTTGCATTCAAAATTTAGAATTCATTCATCTTGTGTATTAATCTCCTTCTTTGTGTTTATTGATAATATCCTGAGTTATTTCAAATTGACCACCTTATTTGTCCATGGTCCTATTTTCTCTAGTCTCTTAGGTTAACATTTATTACTAATTTGAGCTAAAATCAATTTGAGTATAATGTTTGTATATAAATAAGGAAAAAGAGCTAGGATATTTGATCCTTAGATCAGCTAGATTGGCTTTGACTAATGCAGTAAGTGTTTATTGAACATTGGATTTGAAGAAGATGATTTTAAAGGTCATTTTTGATGGTGTGTTGTACACAAAAAGTGTTGCCTGATAATTGAAGTAAAATTGTTCATTAAATGAAACTAGGCCAATTTTTAGGAAAAGATTGAAGAAGGAATTATGTGAAATTAAATATAATATATTCATCAAATATTAGAGTTTTGTGTATGGTGGCAGAAATGCCAATTGAAGCATATGGTAGTTGTGTTGTTGTTAGTTCAAGTGGGTGGTAGTGGCACAACTATCAGTTTATGCATGCAACGGTTGCATATCACGATTTTCTTGTGGGGATTTTAGAATTGTCATCCCAACAGTTGTGTTTTTGTCGTGTAATGTAGTGATTTCATTTATGTGAATTATGTTATGCAGTGCTTTCGTTTAGTTGATTTGTGTAATGTGTTGCTTTTTTTATGTTAATTGTTTAATGTTGTTGTTTTGTTTATGCCAATTTTGCATAATATGGTGGCTTTTTTATACCAATTATGTAACATAATGGCTCCATCATGTAACAAAAGAGAAAGTGGCAAATTATTAAACATTCACTACTTTAAGATATTAAATTAGGGGTTTTTGTCATAATGATGCTCTTCTTTTCGTCATTAGCACTAAATTATTTTACAAACACATAAATAAGAATGTTTTATTTAAATAGTTAAAGCTTTATTGAACATAGTTGTTATTAATCAACATAGTAGTAAAAGTTTTAATTAAATGCATATTGTTATCTATTTAAAGGTACTATTATCAAACATTTCAAAATCACAACTGAAATGCAAATAAGACAATTGGTATAGTTTTATATACTTTTGATAGTCAAATCGGCATTGTCAAGGCATAATCCACTATGAACTCCTAATAGTTTTCATATCCCCTAGAAGCCCCTACAATTACATGCACAATTCTAAGGTAGTATTCATTGATTTTAGCAATCTATATCAGTATTGTTGATTTTTAAAATGACCAATAATACCATGTCCAACACTAGTTCAATTTGACCAGTGCTACTCTCAACTTGACTACTTTTCAAAGAACAATTTAACCATCATGTCAGCGTTTGACAATAACTTCTCAACAATACAACCTTATTTTAATAGCCTTTATCATATTTATGTGTGCAACACTTTCATTAAACTTACATAACATCTTTGATGTTCTTTAAAGAAATCAAATAGATGAAGACAAAATTAAAGAAATCAACACTTTGTTTTAAAAGAAGATTGTCCCCTATATCAAATATAAACTATAAAGAAAAAAACTCTTACTTGATTCAACTTTCGATACATCAACTTTTCCCCTAATTAATGTATTATTGCTTATTTATGAGGTGAACTATTTAATTAATCAAGAGAATGCACTTTAGAAAGTGAAAAAAAATCTTTTGATTCTTAGTTTTATAAAATATGTGATTGGACATATCTACAATGAAGGAATAATTCACAATTTAATTTATATATGAGAAAAGATTTTTTTTTAAAGTTTGTGGATTAACTAATTAATTTAATGATAATGGGTATGTGCAAGCTAATGAGTCACAAATTCGCGGAAGTCTGCGCGTTGGAAAACGCGCTCCGCAAAACGGGGGCCTGTTAATGGTTCGGCCTCCCGAGCCGAAAGGTCACGGGGTGCCGAAGCCAAATAAAATGGGCCCCCGTTTTGTCAGAAAACGGGCCCCCGTTTACAAACAAAACGGGGGCCCGTTTTTAAAAAATGGGGGCCCATTTTGAAATTCTATTTTTACCCTTTTTTTGGACAATTTTTCATTTTCACTGTTACAGTGAGTTGACAAGAAGAGATAAAAAACGGGCCCCCATGCTGTGGTTTCCACTTCAAGCCTCCACCACTATCCCAAGTACACATTCAGTCATCTATTTTCACATTTCATAATTTTCTTGTATATATATATATATATTTTTGTGTATTATTTAGTTTTTTTTAATAGTAGCATATAAATAAATTATTTTTTATATTTGTAAATTCTTGATTTTGATCTAAAATATTTTTGAACAGTTAACCCTAAACCGTAATCAACAAATTTAGAAACCAAAACCAAACCTACATAATTAACAAAATGAAATCGACACAAACAAAAAACCGAAAATGAAATGGAAACAAAAACAAAAACATTCGAAAATGAAATTGAAATAAAACCGAACATATGTACCTAAATTGTTCTTAATCCTCATTAGGCAATACAAAAGTTACCACTAAATTAGTATAACCTTAAAAGTAATTAACATTACTCTTCAAATTTTAGATATGAAAGTTTAGGCTTAGGTTTATGCCATGTCATGGCATAAAGGTCCTATTATGGTCCTATTATGTCATTTGATGGTATAAAAGGATCAATTATGGACACAATTTTAGAGCAAAGCTAGATAAGTTACTAAAATTGGAGTTTGGTTTACATAGGTTCATAAAGGAAGCTAATATGCCAAATATATAATTCATTAATACAAAATAAAAAATATTCTTGATTTATAATGTTGATTGATAATGAGTTTTCTAAATGGGGTGCTAATTATATATACATCCGAAAGATTTGAAAAATATAATTCCCAAGAAGTATTTTGAATATCTTTAGAAGTATATTGGTATATCTAGAATGTAATTTATATTATAAAAGATTTAATATATGATTTGAAGTTGGTAGATATTTTGAGGAAGATTTATTAGATTATGTTATGATTAAGCTAATATTAGAAGAATGGTTTTAATAACATCTTTTGGTTTTAAAAGGTGCACAAGGTTTGAAGTTGAAATCATATTCGATTGTATATAATATTAAATTGTTAAGGAGCTATTTTTTTTTAAAATAGTTAATTTAAGATATTAGTTGAAGCTATTTGAGAACGTGAGATAGTCCTAATGAACACACGAATTAAATTAATGAACCTAGGACAATCACAATGAACATATGATAGTCCCAATGAGCCTCAAATGATCCTAATGAATGTAGGGCAGTCTTAATGAACCTAAGAAAGTCCTAATGAGCCTAAGAAAGCCATAATGAACTTGGGACAATCCTAATGAACCTAGGATAGTCCTAATGAACCTATGATAGTGTAAACAAGCCTAGGATAGTGTAAGAAAAAATCACTACAAAAAAGACCTCAAATGCGTTAAATGAATTTCCCAATAACGCACTCGTGTTTATCTTTTTTTGGTCATTTGGCTACCTTTTTTTACAACATCTTGGTGTATACGCCCCTAAGAAGACCTTTTCCTCAAAAATTTCTTGGATCATGAACTCCTCATGTGCACCAAACATAAGTTGCCACTTGGAAGCTTCTAATGCACACAATCCTTTCAATCAATCTACTCCATTGATCTCTCAAAACAATCTTAGTATTTAATCCTCTATCCTTCATGACTATAAATAAATCATTATATGAGCTATTTTCAAGAACTCTTGTAATGCAATGTTATGTTGCCAATTTAAGCACCTTACATCCTATTTTTTATGCTTGCTTGCATACACATATATTGCTAGAATTTAGCAATTCTTTATAGCTTCTATTTTAGTTTATTTATGAAAGAGTATAAATGAAGCCATATTTAAAGTCAAAATTGTAAGATCCCCTCAATCATTGAGGTAGAATTCAAAATTGATTTCACCTCTAATTATATGAAAAATTTAATTTGTCTATACATATCAAAATCTTTCAAAATTTTGCATATTAAACAATAAAATATTGTGATGAACAAGTGCTTGCAAGTATGATAGTGGACCCCTTTGTGCGTGACCGCATTCCTAAAGCTTTCAATTATTAAAATAAAAAGCATTACGATGTGATGATTTGAAGGAGATGTATCTGTTAAAGAAATATTATGGATGCGTATTAATGAGGATCATATAGTATGTTAGGAATTTTATTTGGAATGTTAGTCAAAATAATATTCTAGTTGATAATTATAAATGCATGTGTAAAATATTGTTGAAATTGATTATTTTAAAAGTAAATATTGCAAGGTTAATTTTGTTTTTAATTGTTGGCATGTTGTGTTGATTTTTATGTAAGAGTTTCATTTCTTATTCAACTTTGTAAGAGAATTTGTGTATGGATTGATATCTTAAATTTTATAGAAAGATTATATATGAAAACAAATGATTCTTCTTTGACATAGAGTTGTATATAATTCATGTATATCTTTATATATGTAGGAGTTCTTTGCTATCATGGATGTCTTTGACATAGATGAACTATTAGGTGAAAATCCCCCACCACAACCCCCTCCTCCTCCTCCTCCACCTCCACCACCACCACCACCACCACCACCACCACCACCACCACCACAACCCCCTAGATTGGATGAAATTCATTTAAGAGAATGAATTAATGAAAACCTACAAGTGATTGAACAAAACATTGCTGCTATCCAAAATGAGCAAGTCACGCCACCCCATCTTGTAGAGTTTGCAAAATCAATGCAAACTGTTGTCGAGTCAGTTAGATCTGTTGATTCTCAATTAGATCAATTTCATAGACGACGACAAGAGTTGCGTGATTTTTATGCCGATGGTTTAACTTATAGACAAATCACTGATTTGAAAATAACCAAAGCTCATTTATGTCCATATTTTACCAACCCAAAAACAAGAGAACCAATGCAACCTAACCAGAAAAGAATTTCAATTAGGTGGTGTGTGCATCCAGAAATGGCTAGATACTTTTGGGATAGATGGTGGATGGTTTTTGATTATCCACCACATCGTAATTATGAGGTCCCTTTTTATTTTTTGAAGAAATTATACTGTGAGTTTGTAATGAATCAAAAACCAAATTATTTTGATATTAAGTCATTCCAGGGTGTTGGTCGTGGAATGCCACAACATAGATTAGGGGCACGGAGTAATAATCCCCTACCGGATCCACCCATAGTTCCACTTGTTGCTCCATCGATTCTTGCAGATGTCCAGTGCAGTTATCTGACCATATCATATGTTGTTTCATGTCAATTTCTCTTTCCTTAAGATTATCATAAAATACCTCGAAGCAATGTTGGACAAACTCTGAAGAGTGTAATCGATTATCACTAACATAGAAATGATACTCCCTCAAAAATTTTCTATTATCTTCTGTACTGTCATGGTCATGTCTATATATAATGTGCACAAATATGGCCACTTGCACTGAGTTGTAGTATTGTGATTGAGTTTCCTCTCGTGGTTTTAGAATATAATTTTCTGCAAAATCCACAACTGATACTATTGTTCCAACTGGAAATGTGTTCTTGCATATGCGAAACTGTCCATCAAGCCATCGGGCATGTTGGGAATGTTTCACATATTTTGGAACAATATGAGTTTTAAACTCACTAATAAATGCATTCACACTATTTTGTTCTATAATCAATTCTAAACGTTTCCCCATCTTTCCATCCTTTAGAGGGTATTCTATATTTTTAAATCTCCTAACATCAACCATTTTTTGTCCAAACTCAGATGAAACATGTTCATGCAAACATTCACCTATAATAGTTCCCACATAAATTGCAAAGACCATAAATGCATGAACTGGAAAGAAATAATTGTTCATTAGGTGGTTTACAAAATAAACTTCCAATAAAATCTTTTATAGTTTCAGGTGGAACATAAACACCACAATCCTGCACAAGATCATTACCATGCAACATACAACGAATATATCGAAAAACATCATAATAGTAATGAAACTGGACATGAGTTTTATAACAACAAGATATTCTTTGTTTATTGATTTTAACATACCAGGGTTTGCATTTTTCAAATGATCTTTGACTAATTCGTAAATTCATTAACACAGATTCATCACTAAATTTTTTAAAGAATTCAGTTTGAGTCATGTCAAGAAGATGTTTTGGATGAGGATCATGAATTTTTGATCCCACCCTTAACTTTAAAACATCTCTAGCATTTGATGAAACTCTAGTGTTATCATGCCAAAATTTTGCAATTAATTGTTTAGTTTCATCATTTAATTTCATGTCCGACCTTTGAAGTCTACCACTAAAACTCCAACAATGGTTTAGTGGATCAATTTCAATTGTGTCTCTTCTTTTGGCCGCTCTTGACAAGGTTCTACGATGTAAGTTCAAATAGCCACTTATATCACTTAACATTCTTTTACTAACAATCATTTTGTCAACTATAGCAGTCATTATAACTCTACGTGCTGCATTCTTATCTTTAGATCGACTTGTTTTTCCTATAGAATCGATGGCATTGGCAACAGTAGATACAACTTGCTTATATGATTCATCTTTTCTTTTTGGTTTTGCATAAATACCTATTTTTTTCATGACTTTATGCATTTTTAACATTTTTATTAATTGTAGCATTAATTGACATTGGAATCCTAACTTTTTATTATAGAAAAATTGTTTATATAATCTGTTTGCATGTGTTCTGATTTGTCTCCAAGAAACTAACCCATTAAGATTATCTAGCACATTGCTATCAATAGTAAACAAATTACATTCATTTTCTTTTAGAGAGGGTGGTGTAATATTTTCAATTTTTATTTCTTTTCGTATTGGTGTATGAAATTTATATCCAGCTTCATTTAAATCAGCAATTTGATTGGCATCATAGTCATCAGGATTTAAAAACATACCAGGATTCGCATCCACATCAACATTTGCATCAACAGTCATACCCGTGTGTGGTTCTACATTTCTTGCATCCATCATGATGTCTTCAATGGTCTCATCTACAACAGGCACTGAACTAGATGCTTCAGAAGTGTTATTCAATTGACGTTGTTGTGATCTTCGATCTCTTTAGCGTTTTGTCTCCTTCTCTCTTTGTGCTTGAATTTCGTCCATTGTCATTGTCCTCTTTTTTTTCTTTTGACGTTGCTTAGAACCCATTTTTACAAATTCGTCTTCAAAAAATAATATTTTTTTATTGAGTTCTTTAAAAAATCGTGTAAAAAATATTAAAAAGTACTGCCAAATGATGTAAAAAATCTTTGTCAGTACGGATTTCAATGATAGTGTGGTAAATCGATGCAATCTATTTTTTTTTTATAGTAACGGTTATTTAGAAACGGGGGCCCGTTGTTAAATCCAACGGGCAAAAAATGAAACGGGCCAATTTGAATTCACAACCCGCCACTTGCCTCGGGATTAGGCCCGGGATAGGCTTGGGATGGCCACACCTGAGACATGAACCTGCAAATTCAAAGCTCCATGAATGAAAGCACAAATATGATGAAATGAAATAGTTTACGTGCCTCTAATCAAAGAATTTTTATACAGAATTGAAACCCATTTCAGATTACGCTGTCTAGATTCTAAATATGTAAATTAATTTAAAAATTGATTATTTTAACTATTTTTCATTTAATTTATACTAAATCAGGTTCATAAATTTGAAATATTAACTAATTTTCTTAATTTAATAACTTATTTATTTTAATGAATTTTGAAAAAAAAATTATATGTCATCAATCTACACAAAATTCTTTTCAATTTAAATTTTTTTTTTTTCAAAAAATGCTAAGTTTACGTGAAATTATGTGGGTCGTACACGTCAAATTTTTAAAAAGATAATTACGACCATTAAAAAATTAATTAAAAAAAAAATATTTGAAAAAAAATACAGAAAAATATGCTCATCAATCTTCAGTGTGTTACAAACCATTTCCCAAAATGGTTTGAGAAAATAATTTTAACTGTGTCAAAAGTGTAGGTCGTACACATGCATGGTATGGTCCTGAAACAGGCATTTTTAAAACATAGTTTTTAGAACTCCATTCAAAAAGTTATTTTTTATTATGTGGGTATTAAAATAAATTACATATTTGAAAAGTACACTCAGAGAGCTATCTTTTATATTACTGACTTTTTCCAAGATTCAATCTCTAAGTGTTTCAAAATTTAAGCTCAAGTGAGACAAAATCTGAAAAACAGGGAAAACACTTCCACTTTTTGGCCAAAAAGTGGACTCATCTTCTTGCACTGACCCTAATTCACAAATAATTTAAGTAATTTCATTTTTCTAAATATTATATAATAAATAATTGAGTTGTGTGTTTTTTATTAAGGATCAAACATGTTTTGAGGGGATTTGAAACCCCTTACAACAAGTTTTGAAGGGACCTGAAACCCTTGGATTTTTTCATGAATCCAGAACCCTCAAAAGAGAGCTGCAAAAAGATACAACATAGCCATTCAACAACCCAATCACAACCTTACAAAAAATATTAAACGGTGAAGAGCTAGTTGTAAAAGAAAAAGTTTGCAGCCAACCTCCAAAGAGCTCAGACATAAATGAGCATAGGGAACAAGGCTCCCTCAACCTTAACCATGGGTTTTATCAAGGCTCCCATAACCATATCCTTGAGAATGAGAAACACTAAGAACAACTTGCCTAACAAGATCTCTACCACAATAGGAGATAAAAGAAATAAGTCAGAAAAAGGCCAACATCAGCTCCCTTACAACCAAAAGATAGGGCTCCATCAACCCCCCAATAGCACTTCCAAGCATAACCAGTAGCATCTAAATCCACCTCCATCTAGGAGAAAGGTCATCTCCGACCACACCCATCTTCCCCTCAATAGAAGATAGGACCACCTCTATAGGAAAAATCAGAGTAACCCATATATTATATTTCAAGGATTATATTGTTAAACTTAATTTATCTACATTTTGAATTTATCGACAAAGGAATAGATAAAAGGTTCTCACATAATATTAACCTAAAAAACTTATCATTGATCATATCTTTGTTATTTATGTTGTTGTTATATACTATTTTGTTGTTTTGTTGTGACAATAATTGTTCAATTGTTGTACTAATTTTGTATATGTATTTTTAATTTATAAAAAAAAGCATCATTAGATAAAAATGAACTCTAAGAGTTTTTCATATTTTAGGTCAAACTGTAAGAAGCAAATGACCACCCAATGAAATATAAGAGTTTATCAAATAAGGTTATATTATAACAAGTAAATGACCACCAAATAAAATATAAGCATTTTTCAAATAATGTCATATTATAAAAAGAAAATGAGTGATTGCCATATATCATCACCCCATGAAATATAAGAGTTTCTCAAATAAGATTGTATTATAAGAAGCAAATGAATGATTGTCATATGTCATCAAATGACATATGATAGTGGTTTCACTCAATTTACTCATCAAAGCCTCAATTATATTTTTTTAGTCATTTAATAAAGTAATGATTGCCATATGTCATCAAATGACACATGATAGTGGTCTCACTCAATTTACTCGTCACTTGCCTCAATCATATTTTTTAGCCACTTAACGAAGTAATTATTGATGATGTGTTTCATAATCATAAACCTCAAGATAATGATAAATTCAAGGCAATTATAAATCTCTACATTAGCCTTTTTTTTTGAGTTGCTAGCTAATCATTTGTGGATCAATATGAGTTATTGATCTAACCAAGATTTTCAAAATATTTAGTTGGAATAGTTGTTGATGATCCAAAAGATAAAGAAGTCAAACTAATTAATATTAACTCATGTTGGTATCAACTAGTGTATATTAAGGACTTAAATTAGGGTCGTTTAAATAAAGTTGAATGTAATTGGGCTGATAACTAATTTTTTCATTACCAATTTGTAGAGTCACCAAAACACCACATGACCTTCTACAAATAGTGCCTCCTAGAACTGCCTACCAAAAAATGATTGAAACATGTACATTTAACTTTAAAAGAAGAAAAAAAAACTTTTCAAGGAACATAAGAGCAAGGCAATTTCCTTCACGTATGATGTTTGGAGATTTTACATTTGAAAGTGAAATTGTTGTTAAATACTTTGAATTTGTCCGCATCATCCCATCATGAAATAATCTAATCCATTCATATCATCAATCTTCTTCATCATCAATAATTAAATAAATAGTATTTATTAAATTATTCAAGTTAACCTTTGATGGATCATGTAGTATGATCTAAAATGTTGATTATGAAAATGTTTCACTCACTTTGAACGAACCAAAAATAGATAAACCTAACATAATAAAGTGTAGAAATTACATGACTCTAATTACCTTTCATTGTCAATTTTTTTAAATATAAAACTAGATTCCATTGTCACCAATAATTAATATAATATTATTCTATTTATTGTTTATTGCAGTTAAATACCCTATTTATTTAACTGATCTAGCCTAACCTTTCTTCTAATTAATTAATATAATGATGGGTGTTCATTCAAATAATTAAATAAATAGTATTTCTTTATAATGATGGGTGTTCAGGAATACAAAATACCCTCTGCAAAACCTAGTCACCACTGTTAAGAAGGAAACTGTATAAAATACGGGCCATATTTTGGGGGTTCCACATGCCAATATTTAGACAAGAGAGGGCTCCTTATTTTGAATCAAAACAAGACACATTGAAGGAATGCAACCGTTAGCCCTCAAAATGTCACTTTTGAGATAAAAGCCTAACAAACAAGAAAAATGGAGTTGAGTTTCCTCATTAGTCCAGCCCATTCTCACCAATGACGAATGAAATACGAGAGGTCTAAATAAATGAACTTGTTTTAAAAGGTTAAAGACCCAAAATAATCATTCTTGTATAGGAGTTACTGGTGATTCAGAAACCAATGAAGTTGAATCATTTTAGCTATACATAAATCCACATAGCTGATAAAGGCATTGCTACGCATAAGAATAACCAATTAATAAATTTGATTCTGCACATCTTGATCTTTTCCCACTAAGATGACAACTCAGTACTCTTTCTCTTTAAGGTGGGCAGTCATACATAAAATCAGCATTCGGTCATACAAATATCTGCCTGAAAGTGAGATTTAGTCGACCAGGGCGCAACGAAGTATTTTGAGTAAGCCACTGGGGAGCAGTACCACAGCGCAAACCAGAGACGCCATGGAAAACAAGCCTCGATTTCCCTCCAAAGATTAGAACATCTCCAGATTCCAACATGATCTTATTAAGATTCTCAGATTTCCTCTCCTCTCCATAACAAAATTCTGCAGTGTCACCAATACTAAATGATACCACAGGCAAACCTTTTTTAAGACTTTCTAAGCTTTCATCTTTGTCCTGATGTAGTCCTAATCTTCCACTCTCCTCATAGAAATTAACAATGCAAACATCAGGGTCTAGGCCAGGCAAAGCCTCTAACAACTCTTCTTGGGTTCTTATAGTGTGGTCTTTTCTAAGTTCATTGTGACAATCTTCAATGGCCCTGTGAACCAAGGGAACAAAATCTACAGGAATGGCTGGTGGCTGTGCATTATCATGTGCACGAATTTCTTCATATCTTTGTGTTCTGTGATTCCAGTTCCAACCAAGGCACATCATCCTCAAACGCATTTTAAAACCACTAGCAAAACTGGGTTGAAAAAATCCACCTTTCCCAAGACCAAGTTCTTGACATTTTTTGACTAATGCATCTTGTTCATGTTCACTGAGCCATTTCTTTAGCAAAAACATACCAGGCATCAAGTTCTCTATCTTCTTGTATGTCTCGTTACTCTGTGGAGGAGGGGATAATACTCGGGATGCAAAACAAATATCAAATGGTTCATCATCTCTTTCTGCTCTCCTGATTGTTACTGTTGAAGGCCTAATGTTAGAAAATTCATCTTCTTGTACTCTTCGACACAAGTTTCTTTCATTTGTAGATATGTTTGTATATCTATTGCTGTTCCTGACATAGGGAACATGACCTCTCGATCTTAAACTTGGATGGTAGTCTTCACCCTGTCCTAGATCAGAGCATTCTGAATTACTTCGCTTCCTACTGGAGTTTTTTATAGTCCCAGCTGAGCTTGAACCTGGGCGATCATCGTGCTTATATTTATTAGAAGCATCTCTTGATTTTGACACTAGATCCTTGCGTATACCATGAGAAGCATCCATAGCTTGGCTTGAACTTGGGGGATCATCCATTGCAAAAGCATCCCTGGCAGGACTTAAACCAGGGTGTATGTGCCCAACAGAGCTTGAACCAAGAAAATCATTGCCCCGATGATCAACAGGTTCATCACTTAACCTTACCAGTGGGTTACTACTCTCACTATTTTCCGCAATATTCCCTGCATTCTTGACCACCTCTTTCTGCATTCTTGACCACCTCTTCCTATCATGTCCATCCATTTTCTCTTGCTACGATGGTGACTCAAAAGGGTTTCGAATGATGAATTTGAACGGCAAAATTCTTGATCTTCTATTCAAGTAGTAATGAATACAATTGAATTTATTATTTATAAACAATATCCCGCAAGGGCGTGTCCGTAGGAAGTGGAAGCCTTTGAATCCAACTCGTAATTATCGGAATAACACAATCTAATAAAATTATTAATTAAAATTAGTTTTCAGAACCACCCATTTCAAGCTAGGCTTTAGAAAGCTAGGGCACATTCATTCGGCTGAAAAGCTGTTACCCGCGAAAGAGCTCGATCTCTTAGTTGGTTCTTGCTCATTCTTCCTTATTTCTGATGAATGACAGACATTTGGGGTTAGATACAAAGTCAGACACAGGGCTTTGAACTTTTTCATGTTGGAGATGAAAGTTCAATTCTTATATAAAGACGTTGGAGATGAGAAAGTGATATCCCATTTCAATGATATGTTAAGACTCAAATGATAATGGAGGTAAGGAAGAATAAAGAGTTCTAAAGTATTCAAGCTATGTGAGTGAAAGATGGGGAAGATAAGAAATGCCATCTAGGAGGAGGAGGGAGTGTGGTATAAGAGGAGTAAGAGCATGGAAAATAAAGCAAGTAGGAATTTAAGTTCTAGCAGCAGCTTTTGAAGAGTTTAAATGTATCTAGCATGATAATTCTCATGAGCAAAGTGTTATAAATTGTATGGGATAATCATGCAAAATGATCTTTATGGAGTATTGGTATCATTAGAAAACTCTAATAATTCAAGGGTAGGGATATAATAAGAACTTTAATTTATTAATGGAAAATTAAATAAATCTTCTTGCGTATGGATTTTTTAAACTTAAGGGAAAAAATTGTCGAATTAATTAATATTTTAGGTCGATTTTGATAATTTTTTTCGTGACTCTAGAAAATAATCAATTACCATGTTTGAGAAATAGATAAATCTATCAAAGAAATATGTGAAGTTGTCATTGCCAACCTTTGGGAGGGAATAAAGTTGTATTGGTTGTTTAACATTAATGATGTTCTACGAGTGCATTATGAACATAATGGATGGCATGTTTTTACTTTGGAAATTTATTTAATAGATTTTTATACATATTGTCAATTATTTAATATCTTCTAGACTTTTTATTTTTTATACATATTGTCATATACATATTGTCAATTATTTTTTTATCATATCAAAGCTATGTTTTAAAAGGACCATATTAAACATATTTTTTTTCCATCTATTTAATATGCTTTTAGCCCATGTTATGGGGATCACAATGGTATTATATTTATTGCATTGGTTGGGAGCATATGCCAAGTGCACCCTATCACCTCATAGCTACTAAATAATTGTTTCACTTGCTAAATCAAACATGAATAATGGTTTGATGCTTCCATTCAAAACTTCACAAAAATTGATTTATAATAGATTGTATAGGCTATGTTTAAAATAGCATTATTCCTTCGTTATGCAATGTAACTCCTACCACATGTGAATATGTTTTGAAAAACTAGTTATTTCATTGGTCGAGCTAGTAAAATATAGCTATATTCTTTGGAGAACAACTCCATAATGGATTCACCTCCCAAAAAGGAGGTGGCTAATGTTGGCATGTGGCAACTAACATGCAAGTACTATACACTCCTTGGGCAAATGGGTTGGCTAGAAGGGTCGACATAAAGAGGAGCCAAAGGCTCCCCCTAGAATTTTGTCATACGTGTACGAGGATATGAGAATATGTGTACGGGAATACAAGTACGAGGAAAAGATTACGAGAATATTCTTTTAGGGTCAGGGTTAATTTTTTTAATCGAGTTTGTATGCTTCCCTAAAAATTGCATGTTATAAGTGGTTGGAATGTAAAAAGATATTGTAATGGTGTTGTACTGTTTTACTAGATAATAAGAAAATATTGGATGGTCGTGTTATGTGGTGTAGCCCATCTTGTGTGAACCATGTTAAATCTCTATGTTATTTGTGTTGTGTATTTTTCTTCATCTTTTTTGTATTTGAATCTACATATTGTTAATTTGTATTTGCTCCAGATCTGCCAAAACCCTAACAACTACATTATGAGAGCCGACCAAAACATCAAACTCTACTTTTCATACAATATAATGGGGAAGAATAAGGTCAAATACATATAGACCCAAAAAAATAGAGCCTTCATTTTAATCAAATTTACATATAGAGAGCTTTCTTTTCTCATATTTTCACATTCAAAAAGTGAATATCATTGTCAAAGACCATCTCGATTTTCAGAATGACCTATTTTACCAATTATTTCATGGAATCAATGCTCTGAGCAACACTTTTGTGGGTTTATTTCAAAATAAAATAGAGAATTTTATGGTTTGGAGAAGCAGAACTAGAATGTAGGAAGAAGAAGCATTTCTCTATTTTGTTTGTCCATCACTAGAATCAAGTAGGTCTTGTTGTTCTTTTATTTTTTAGAAATATTCAAATGAGACAATTGTTGATGAGGTTTATCTTTAAATATGTTCTTAGTTATTAATTTGAAATAGTGATTTTATTAGAATCTAAACTGAAAATTTCTTATTCCTTCTCATGGATTGAAATAATAGCAAATTGATGTAAAGGGGAGACTCTCTTCAAAAAACACCTAGCTAGACACTTCAAAATATTTAAAGAAATTTGATTTATAATAGAAAAAATAAGATGATTTGAACATCAATTTTGTACACACAAACTAGTGAAATTCATATTGAAATTTGAAACAACTTTACATAACACAATGTCGGGCCTATTGGCTTCTCATTACAATACTTCAATTTGATAGATGGTTGATCATAGACCTGCAATATGATGCATAACAGTGGCAATATGGCATCCAAAAGCCTTCCTTCCAAGCTCTCTCATGCTACCACCTGCAAAATGTTTTCTTACATATGAGAAATCCAACTTTTTTCCATACCACCCATGGGTAAGTGCACAAAGATGGTGAACAAGAAAACAAACACTACCAAAAAAATGCCTAAAACGAATGAAACGTGATCATGTTTTTAATAAATTTGAAACCACATGTGTGTTAAGGCTCGAAAAATCTGAGCCAAAATGCGTATGCGTTCTTTAAATTAAAAACATGACTGTGTTCTCAAAAATAAAAACATGATTGTGTTTAAAAAATAAATGAAAATGCAATTGTGTTATGTTTAGCAAGGAAAACACGATCGTGTTTTGCTTACATTAAATTAGATAAGCAACATGGACTTAGATGGCAATTCCTTTAGCATTCCCTTAGTTTTTCATCGGGATATATACATAAAATATAATATTTAAGTATAAGTTATACTTTAAGTTATATTTATGTATATATTGTCAGGATGCTTGAGAGTGGTTTCAAATCTCCATGAGTCATAATGCAGATTATAGATTTTAGGAGATCTTATAATTTTTCAGATAGTGAAATTTTAGTAATCAGTAGGCTTCTATCATCATTTTGTTGCTATCTCTTTATCTCATGATTTTTTTTCTCTTAATCTCTAGACCTATCCATTTTCCTATATATCCCCTTCTCCTCCCTCTCTACCTCTCTCTATCTTACTCTCTTCTCTCTCCCCAAGCTCTAGATCTTATAATTTCTCAAACTTAATCACCAAGCTCTCTCTCTCTCTCTCTCTCTCTCTCTCTATACATACATCCCCTCCCCCTCTCTACCTCTACTTCTCTACATACCTCTCCCTCTCTCTCTCCCTTTCTCTTTGTTGCACCCTCCCATGCTATGTCTCTACTTCCCTATCTCCCCTCTCCCTCTCTCCACACACTTCTACCTCCTTCCCTCCCTCTATTCATCTACATAAATCTCTCTCTCTCTCTCTCTCTCTCTCTCTCTCTCTCTCTCTCTCTCTCTCCCCCTCCCTCCCTCCCTCCTTCCCTCTTTATTTTTATTTATCTCCCCTCTCCTTCTCTCTACCTACCTCTCTTTTTATCCCTCTCTACTTTTAACTCCCCTAACTCTCCACCTCCTTCCCTTCATACTCTCTCTCTCTCTCTCTCTCTAACTACATGTATCTATCTGTAGACACCCAAAATTGTCCAGTCTAATTAAATAAATATTTTATTTATTTAATTATCTAAGCCTAATTCTTCTATTAATTAAATAAATCTTTATTTATTTAATTAATTCGTTTATCCTTTTATAGCCTTATTTCTCATTTAAATAAATACATTTATTTATTTAAATTATCATTTTCCTAAATTAAATAAATATCTTATTTATTTAATTGATCCCACTTCTTCTATTTATTAAATAAATCTTTATTTATTTAATTAATTCATTAACCTTTTCTACCTATGACACATGTCATTCATCTCTTAATTCATACACTACCTACACCTCTCATTATTTTATTATTTCTTTTACCTACCCTCTAATCATATCCGACCTCCTTTTACACCTCTCAATCTTATCCCTCCATTTCATATAGTGTCTTCTATATAAGGAGATGCTTTCTCCATTATCAAACCCCAATGACTTGATCAATTGACTACACTACGATCCTACTTGCAACCACATTCCGTTCTTTGTTGAGCTCTTGTGCATATAAAATCTGAGAGCAAATATATCAAGCAAGATCAATGGAGATAGGAAGAATGGAGATCAAAACCCTATTGGACATGTGATGGTATAATCTTTCTGATTTCATGTGATTTGCATTGTCTTAGGTAATCTTCATATGTTATGGTGGATCTTTGTTGATTGTTAGGCTAGGGTTTTGTGGTTGAATTCATTATGCCTTTCAATATTGTTATTATTGTTATCCATTTTCACCATATACATTTTGGCATGCCCGGTGGGACTCCTGTCCCTTTGCATTTAACCTCCTTGTTGCAGATCTTGTGTTTTTGAAGTTGCAGATCGGACATTTTCGGTATTTTTGCGTCTGCGCACTTTCGGATTGCGTTTTTGATTTTCAGGCACGTCTGCGACAACTGGATCCACGTCTGTGTTTTGTCAATATTTCATTTTGCAGGTTCCAGGGAGGCGCGTCTGTGTTACAAAAGCACGTCTGTGTCATTTCTACCCGCGTCTGTGTTTGGAAAGAGCATCTATGATTTTTACTCGCGTCTATGTCTCACAGAACCGCATTTGCATCTCAGAACTACGTCTGCGTCAGGGGTAATCGTGTTTGTGTGTGGCCTGTTTCAAAATTTTGAAATTTTATTGATTCAGTTTTCGGATTTTGCATGTAGGGTTTCAGATCTGGCTTATTTTGAGCTAGCATTTTTCAGATCTAGCTAACAAAATTGGTGCAGCTTGTCTTGGAAGCAAAATCGTTTGGTTGAAGGCCCCTATTTTCACAAAGTCTTTTGGGTTTTAAAATTTACCTAACTTGTGTGCTTGCAGGAAGGGGTGATCATTTGAAACAACCCGAACTACTAACAAATCTTTGGTGCAGGTCCTTGGCAAGGTTTTTTTGATTTTTATTGTGTTCCTTGTTTTCATAGACTAGCAAACACTTCCATTGGTGCACTAAAATTGAATGATTGTCTTTTGTGTCTTGAGCAATAGGCTCTTTTTGTTTAATTCTTTAGAGGGCCCGTCTTCCCGTGTGGTCATTAGGACTACTAGTGAGAAGAGAACGACCCAAGTGGTAGCAAAAGAAAAGGCATCTTCTTCTGAACCACTATAAATAAATGTATTCATGGTGAAAACTATGAATAACATGTGCTGATTAGTTCATACCGACACTATGTCTCCCCATAAACCCGTTTGATCAAATTTATTTGATCAGTTGTAGGGCGTAACCCCTACTAGCACCTTTACAGAGCTGAAAGTGCCGCATGTATGGCCACACGAGCGGATGCCCTTACTAGCACCTTTTTGTTTTAGAAGCCCAAATCCTTCTAGTTGTTGGGGCAGGAGGTCGGACCTCTGGTAGCGGCCCACACACATACGGTTCTTAGTAGAGATACAAAGTTCGCCATGGGGACTGATGCTTGGCTGACCCGAGAAGTGAGTGCCGAGGGTGGAGCCAGTGAGGTCAAGCATCTAAGTATCCGCTCTGAATAGTGTAGCCTCAGGGGTAAAACCCTATGTGGGATCAACAACTATTGTCTTGGCCAGCCATAAGAATTGTGCTTGACTTATTTTAAACATTCAAACATTCAAGACCAAACAGCAAAACATTGTGTCTTTTGTGTCTTCAAGTGTATGCAAAACAATTTTACATCAAACAACACACTTTTCTTGGAGTCATTTTGAGTCTAGACACTTGCAAACATTGGGTCTTCATCAACACTGTGTCCTCTTGTCACGAAAATCAGTCAAACAGTCAGATTGAGTCACAACAAAATGACTTCACAGATTGGAAAAAATTGCACAAATTTTACAGAAACGCGTCTGTGTCTGTTTTAACAGCGTCTGTGTTGTCTAGGCGCGTCTGTGAAGGGCAGAATAGCGTCTGTGTTTATAACAGCGTCTGTGTGGAATATAAATACGTCTGTGTCGGGTAACCGCGTCTGTGAAGTATACAGGTGCGTCTGTGTCCAAAATTGAAAAAAAAAAACTGTTACAGTCCAGCAAGCATAAACAAGAAAATCTCAGAAGTGTGTCTGTGTTAAACAGAGTAGCGTCTATGTCAGGAGATCGCGTCAGTGAAGTATACAGTTGCATTTGTGTCCAGAATTGAAAAACTGTTACAGTCTAGCAAGCAAATACAGTCAGTTTCAGAAATCTTGAGCTTCCTAGGTCATCTCTCTAAGGTTTCATTTAGCATTCAACCTGTCCTTGGGTCTCACAAAGTCCATCATTGCTTTACATCTCTCATTACATTCACACTTGTCTAAACTTGAGTCAAAAGGTCACTTGCTTGTCCTCATCATACTTTGTCAACACACTACATACAACAACACTTTGCTAAGTGGTCCCTCATCAAGGTTTCTTACCTTTGGGTCTCATTTGGTTTTACTTAGAGTCAAGGTCAACTTACCTCATCAAGAGAAACTATCCTCTCTTTGGAAGTCACACCTACTCTACTACATACATACTTGGTCTTACACTTTGGACATTACAAGTACACTTCAGACTCATTTACATTCCATTCAACTCTTGGTCTTCCATACTCTTTCCATTTTTCATCTAGTCTCTCACATCTTGGTCAATACTTAGTTCATGGTTGAAACTCGTCTTCAAAAATCTAGGAGAGAAACTAAAGAGGCTCAAGAGTCCGCAAACATGAGTTCTTATGAGTATGACAATGAGATCTTTTTCAATTCTGATCATACTACATTACCTGACATGGATGTCTATAGAAACAATCCAAATGTTGAGAACATGGACACTATAAACAACAATGCTACACAAAATGACATTGTGGACAACTTTTCAGTACATTTAGTAGATGTGGAAGAATCCATTATGAATCCCCATTTCAATCGATTGGTTGAGGAAATAATGAGGAGAGATAGACAATACTTCTTACACATGATGGCACAAAGTGGAGCCAAGATACCTCATGATTTTGACATGTCTCAAATAATGGAACATAGACCTTTGCAACAACCTCACTCCAACATGGATCAAAGGAGACCTAATAGTGGAGGAAATAGAGGACCACACATGGTACCTGAATCACCATCAGCTTTGCTTCAAAAACCAGAGGTCCCACATACACATGGTCAAACATATGATACTTACCTTCGTAGACCATTATGGAAGTCTTATGCAAACAAATATGCTCAATCACATACTAATTCTAAGGATCAACCACCAAAACAATTGGATGTTCAAAGGCATGCTCAAAATTTGGACACAAGGAAACCTCATGTCAAATTTGGGGGCAACACAATGGAACATGACATGCCTGTAGAATATTGTATACATGCGCAAAATAGATATGGGGTTCCTCAACATGAATCTATACCAAGTGGTCCATATACACAGCATCATTACAGACCTCCTCCATATGAACATGTGTATGATCAATATCATCCATATATGCAACATGCTCCTCCTCCAATTGGTGCCTCAAGCATGGGGTATGGTCCAAGAAGTCGATCTCCACCTAAGAGCAATTTGGAGCAACAAATCAGGGACTTACAAAAGAAAATGGAGGACATAAATACATCGAAGCCAACATACACAATGAGAGACATATGTCCTTATCCATTTGATAAGAGCATTCCAATGCCTCCTTTTCCTACACACTTTGTGACGCCTAAATTTGATTAGTATAGAGGAAAAGGGGATCCTAAGGCACACATAAGACAGTTTTTCATAGCTTGCATTGAGGTAGCAGCAGAAGAGACATATTTGATGAGATTATTCCCACAAAGCCTAGGTGATCAAGCTATGGAATGGTTCTCCCAACTACCACCTGGAATTAAGTCATGGGGTGACTTAGCAGAGGCATTTATTCAAGATTTCTCCTACAACATAGAGACAGAAATATCAGTCACTACTTTGTGCAATACTAAGCAAAAAGAGGGAGAATCTTTTGCATCATTTTTACAAAGATGGAGAAATCTAGCCAACAGATGCTCTTGTGAAATCCCACAAAAACAAATGGTAGAGATGTTCACACAAAATGTTAACAAAGACATTGGCTATGATCTAAGGAAAGCTTGTTTGTCCACCTTCAAGGATGTTATTGAAAAAGGCTTAGTGACAGAAAAGGTCCTAATTGAACAAGGAGTCATTAAGATATTCAAGGAAAACAAAGATGACTTTAAAGGAAAAGACAAGCCAAGATTTTGGAATAAAAACAAGAACACAGTCAATGATGGTGTTGTTGATGCCAACACAGTGCGACCCAAATTCATCTTTTCAGGATTAAGTTCTACAAACAATCAAGTGAATACTCAAACAACTTCTAGATCACGAAGGAAGTACACTCCATTGGGAGAATCACTTGAGTCAGTTTTCAAGAAGCTAGTGGCAAACAAGGTAATCACAGTTCCAGATTTTCCTCCATATGAGCCAAAGGTTAAACGAAATTGGTGGAATGATGATGAGTATTGTGAATTTCATAAGAGCAAGGGTCATAAGACAAGAAATTATCATCGACTGAAGAACATCATACAAGATCTCATTGATAGAGGTGACATTGAGATTGAGGGACACTCATCTAATCAAGAACATGAGATGTTTAAGGAACCATTCCCAAAACATGACAAAGGAAAATCTAGAGCCACAGAGGATCAAACCAACTATACCAGAGCATCCTATAACTATGATTCAACTATCAATCACATCTCGATGGACAATTACGTCTCTACTATTATCATCAAGGACAAAGCATCTGAGAATTCTACCCAGAGACCCAAGATTGTCCTAAAAGGTGTTGGATCTTCTTCTGAACCTACCTCTGAATGTCATGTTACAACCCGCCAAGGTAAAATCACTTTGCAAGGTGCTCCAACTAAAAACACCGCTTCTTCATCGACCAAACCTGAGTATGACCTTGTAGAACAGTTAGGGAAGACACCCACGCTCATCTCCATACTTGAGCTCTTACACATATCCCCCGCACATAAAGCCATTCTTAACAAAATTTTGAGAGACACTCCTGTTCCTACTGATCTTAACGTGGACCAGTTTCAAGCCATGGTGGGATACCTTTCCATTCCACACTCCCTTACATTCACAGAAGCTGATGACGCCTCTGTAAGTCAGCCGCATAGTGCACCCTTACACATTGAAGCCTTCATACACAAACATCGAATAAAACGAGTCCTGATAGATGGAGGAGCAGGTCTAAACATTTGCACATTAAGCACTATCACACAATTGGGATATTCTGATAAAGCTGTGAATTCTACAAACAAGATCACCATTAAGGCATATGATGATGAAGAGCGTTCATCCAAGGGTACAGTCATCTTACATCTCAGAGTGGGACTAGTTACAAAGGATGTGGTCTGTCAAGTCCTGGATTTAAATCTCACTTATAACATATTACTAGGACGTCCTTGGATCCATGAAATGAGGGCAGTCCCATCCACATATCACCAATGCATTAAGTTTCCTCATAATGGAGTGGAAGTAACAGTTAATGGCGATCCTAATCCATTCATATATTGCAATAACCTGAAATCAAAGACTGAGACCATCATTCCTAGTAATCGGGAGGCTATTCCTTCGTCGGCATACATTGATCCTGAGTCATTAAAACCTTCGACACCCAAACAAGGTGAGCTTAGAGGCAAGTTTCAGGACAAAGGCATGGGGGAATATACTTTCAATCAGACCATGTACTTAAGACAAGTCATGAGTTCCCCAAAAGAATATGGAAGACCACATCCTAGCAAGCAAATCTCCATCATGACGCTCAAATGGGACCCTACTACCTGTCAAAGATGGGGTGAACTAGAAGAGGAAGGTTTATACCAAATGCTTTTCAGAGATAATGAAGAGGAAACACAAGATCATGTCAATCTACCATGTGAGAAATATGGCAAAGGCTTCAAAATTCTACAAAAATTTGGGTATGATGGAAAAAGCCCTCTGGGGTTACGAAAGGAAGGCATCATTGAACCTTTACAACCTGAATTGACTTTCAAGAAGGAACGCTCGAAAGGACTTGGTTTCTTAACTTCCAAGGTCCACACCCAAAGGATAGAAGAAGCCTTACAAATCAAAGCTGCCAAAATTCAACAAGAGAATTGCTATTCCACAGATTCCAACGAATGGGAATGGGGTTCCGACAAGTCTTCCAGTGACTACGAACTCACCGAGACATTCAGAGAGCCAGGTGAACCCACAAAAGAGGAGGAGTTTTATAACAAATTCAGAGTTGGTCAAGAAACAACCCATGAGGAGTCTACACAGTCCTTGTCTCAAGGTTCTAGGTTGAAATCACATAGGATGAGAACACCTGTCCCGGAATGCGCTACTAGTGATGATAATTGGGATTCGCTTGTGATCGAGACTGATGAGGAGAGTGCCATCGATGACCTCGATAATTACCTTGACATACCCGAATATAACCACATCTTCACTCTTAGCCCCGCTAACTTTGAAGACATTAACGGCCTTCCCCTTGTTCACCACCAACTCATTGACTGGGATCGTGAAGGACCTGCACAGTTGGATACATTCCAAAACGATGAAGCTTTTATTGATTATCTAGGCATACGAGATGATCTTCCCCCTGGAGACCATAAAGCGGGATACACCATAGAACTCAATAGCATGGCATATTTTGGTGAGGGTGTCGGACCTTCCAGTCGCAAAAATGTGAAAATAAGAACAAATCAAGGGTCTTATGGCGAAAACCACATTGTGGTGCTATCTGACCCCAAAAAAGTAAAAAGAAAGGACGCATCTGAGGGTGAAAACCTCTCTGAGGCGCCCGAAGATGGAAGGCTCGACATTCTCCCAGCATCATATGAGGAAAAATCATCCATGTTGGTAGAGGAGACTATCAAAACAAACATCGGTACAGAAGAGGTTCCACACAACATATTCCTAGCTCAATCATTGACAGAGTCTGAAAGGTCAAAATTCATAAGTTTCTTCAAAGAGCGACAAATCAACTTCGCCTGGTCATACGTTGATATGCCTGGATTGGATCCAGATTTGGTAATGCATCATCTGACAGTCAAACCGGGGGCAAAACCAGTAAAACATAAATTAAGAAAAATGCATCCACAAGTGGCATTACTAGTCAAAGCAGAACTTGAGAAATTACTCGATGTCGGATTCATACGTCCAATTGATTATCCTGAATGGATCTCTAACTTGGTACCTGTCAGTAAACCAGATCGCAGCATCAGAATTTGAACAGATTTCAGAGACACCAATAAAGCTTGTCCAAAGGATGACTTCCCATTACCAAACATTGACTTGATTGTTGATCTCACAGCAGGTCATGAAATGCTATCATTAATGGATGGATTCTCTAGCTATAATCAGATAAGAATTGCACCCGAGGATCAACACAAAACATCATTTACATGTCCATGGGGAACTTTCTGCTGGAATGTCATGCCTTTCGGGCTAAAAAATGCAGGTGCTACATATCAAAGAGCCATGACTACTATCTTTCATGATCTCATGCATGTAACTGTGGAAGATTATGTTGATGATCTCTTGGTCAAATCAATAGACAGAAATACACATTTGGACATACTTTCAGTTGCCTTTGATCGGTTGGAAAAATACAAAGTAAGATTAAACCCTAAGAAATGTGTCTTTGGAGTAACCTCCGGGAAGCTCCTAGGATTCATTGTATCCAAAAGAGGAATTGAAGCGGATCCAGCAAAGGTCAAAGCTATCTTGGAAATGCAACCACCAAGAAATATCAGTCAACTTCGATCCTTACAAGGTAGACTTCAGTCTATTCGAAGAGTCATAGCACAACTAGCAGATAAGTGTAATCCTTTTCAGCACCTGCTACATAAAAACATCAAATTCAAATGGGATGACAACTGTCAACAGGCTTTCCAGACGCTCAAAGATTATCTTCTAAATCCGCCAGTTCTGATGCCACCAGTTCCAGATCAACCACTGTTATTATACATTTCAGCTACTCCAACAGCACTGGGGGCACTCTTAGCGCAACAAATCACTGAAGGCAAGGAAAAAGCAGTATACTATATCAGTCGCACATTGGTGGGATACGAGCTAAACTACACACCAATTGAGCGCGCATGTCTTGCTGTGGTCTTTGCTTCACAGAAATTACGACATTACATGCTCACTCATAAGACTAAGTTGGTTGCAAGAATTGATCCATTAAAATACCTTCTCAATAAAGCAACACTCACTGGGCGACTGGCCAAATGGGTAATGATACTGAGTGAATTCGACATCGAGTATGTGGACAGAAAAGCAATAAAAGGACAAGCCATCGCAGATCAATTAGCAGATGCTCCCATGATAGATGATGTTCCTTTACGTTCAGAATTTCCAGATGAATCCATTTTAACAGTATCACATGCAAAGCCATGGCAACTGTACTTCGATGGCTCATACACACAGCACGGGGCAGGAGCTGGCATCCTCTTTATAACTCCTCAAGGGGATTCTATACCAAAATCATACCGCTTATCATTTCCTTGCACTAACAATATAGCAGAATATGAGGCATTAACAACAGGATTACGAATTGCAATTCAATGGAAGATCCAGGAACTTCGTGTTTTTTGAGACTCCCAACTTGTTATCCGTCAAGCAACTGGTGATTATCAAACAAAAGATGAAAAGTTAATGCCTTATAAACAAATGGTGGATGGTCTGAAACAACACTTTACAAGGATAGATTTTGAGCAGATACCAAGAGAGCAGAATCGCGCCGCAGATGCCATGGCTACAATTGCTTCATTGATCAATTTACCTCCAAATGAGACCCGCTATGAGTTCTTGGTGGATAACCTTTTGGTCCCTTCATATGAGATCACTCCTACTGAAATAATATGTGTTGTTGGTCCTGAATCCCAGTTATATGGTTCCATCTTCACATACCTTCGCGACAATATCCTACCTCCTGATCTATCAAATAACCAACGCCGCACCTTCATTCGCCAATCCTCTCGATATGTCATTTTAGCTGATATCCTATACCGGCGAGGTCTAGATGGCACTCTTCTTAGATGTCTAGAAAGCGACGAAGCTCAGATTGCGTTATGGGAAGTGCATGAAGGGATATGTGGTCCACATGCTAGTGGTCCTACCTTGGCCAAGAAACTCATTAGGACTGGATATTACTGGCCCAATATGGAGAAAGACTCATATCAGTTTGTCAAGAAATGTAAGCAATGTCAAATTCATGGAGACCTCATACATGCGCCAGCACAAGAACTACAGCCACTTGCGTCTCCTTGGCCCTTTTGTCAATGGGGACTCGATCTCATAGGCAAGATTCACCCTCCTTCTTCCAATGGTCATAAATTCATTATCATTGCCACAGAGTATTTTACAAAATGGATTGAAGCTGTGCCTCTCACACAAGTCACTGGAAAACAGATTGCTACCTTCATCCTTAACTATATCATTTGCCGATATGGTATTCCTGTTTCCATTATCACTGATAACGGGCGTCCCTTCAAAAATTAGGATGTTCACGAACTCTGTGACCGCTTCCATATCTCTCATCGTTTCTCCACACCATATTACCCCCAAGGCAATGGCCAAGCTGAGGCGTCTAACAAAACAATCCTTAAAATCCTAAAGAAGACAGTCGACGATGCTGGTCGTAATTGGCATATTCAACTTAATCTTGCACTTTGGGCCTACCGCACAAGCGTCCGTACACCTACAGGAGCTACACCCTATTCACTAGTCTATGGTTCTGAAGCCATCTTGCCTATCGAGGTCGAGTTACCCTCTTTACGGGTCTCTTTGCAAAACATCATCATTGATGAAGATTACAGAGTCTCTCGCTTACAAGAACTGGAACTGCTAGATGAACGGAGACAAATTGCTTTTAATCATCTCAAGGCTTACCAACAACGAATGAGTCGCAGCTACAATCACAAAGTCAAGCCTCGCACATTTGAGGTAGGTGACTTGGTTCTCAGAGAAAATCCTAAAAATCAACAAGACAGAGAGAAGAAGGGCAAGTTCGAACCAAATTGGCTTGGTCCTTACATCATCACAGCAGTATATGGCTCTGGGGCATATCAGCTCTCAACTACAAAAGGTGAACCTTTGGAGGATCCTATCAACAACATGCACCTTCGCAGGTTCTACACATAGCTCTTCAGAATATCAAAAATACAAAAAAAAAAAAAAAAATCAAAAATTTCAAAAATACAAAAAAATTATAAAACAAAAAAATCGTTACTTGGTGAAAACCTGGCAAACAGGTGCCTTGTGACACAAAAAAAATCGAAAAAATCAAAAAAAGTAAAGAGAAATAATTTCGTCCAACGGTGAAAACCACTTCGGTGGCGCCCTGGGCAAGTACCATGGTGAAAACTGGGTCACCAGCACCATGCATAGAGACATTGCTCCTCCCTCCTTCAGGATTCACTTTCATCCTTTCACTTTGCACACACTCACAACCTATTCGTTCATAATAAACTTACCCATTCCCATCATGGCTTGTTATTGACCTACCCAAGATTGGTTAGCCATTCATAATAAACATTCCTAAACCCCCCTTTTCCATCCATAATAAATCAGATCCTATCTGTGGCTAAGGCAAAATCCTACGTCTAATGATGGGTGTGGAACTGAGAGCATCACATGTTTTCGAGGAGTATAGTTTCTTCCAGCTTTCTTCAGTCTATTCGCGCACAATCCGCAATAAAGCAACATCTGCATCATAGATCCGCAATAAAGTTTCATCTTCTCCGCAATAAAGTATCAGTTTCATGGATTCAGTCAGTTTCAGAGGAGACACAACAACAACAATGGGCTTTAACAAATCAAATCTTTCAACAGACTCAGACAACATTATGGTTCAGTGCTATCTATCCTTTCTGTGAAAGTAAACATTGTGACCACAATCAAATAAGACTTATACAAGTGACAAGAGACACTAAACTTGAGGACTACAGTGGATGTTGGTGTCGAGTCTTGGTTTTCTTTTGATTTTATCTTTCTGGTGACATGTCTTTTAGCTTTTCTGGGATGTCTCTGACTAGAGATTTTATCTCCAGGATGTCTTTGACTAGAAAGGTGAGGATGGGGTATCGTCACCTATTTGTATTTTCTGTCTGTGGATTGTCTCTTAGTAATGCTATGACTTGTCCAAGGATATGAGGACACTGTGAGTCTAGTATGAACTGGGGCATTCCTTGTTTGTGACTGTCTTATCTCCATGCAAACGGGTACAATGACTTTCTGGGTCGAACATATACCTCGATTGTCATAACCTACTTGCCATAATAAAGCTCAATGATGATAACGCACAAGAAGCTTTTTCAGTTTCATATCTTCTGTCTTCCATCCCCCTTTCTTGATTGACTTCCATCATCCTTCTCGAGTCCGCGTAGCCTGCTATCACATGACTGAGTATAATGACACACCAAAAACATTTGCATTTCATGTAGTTTCACCTGCATTACCACATATAAGCATTTCATACATACATATAGATATCACAACTGCATCACATCCTGCACACAACACCTGTTAGCACAATCTACATTTGCATTATCATATTCATTTGCATTACTTACATTCACATTTGCATTGGCATACACATGTAAAAACATAAAAGAACAAAAATATTGCATTACATACATATTTGCATCCATATCATAAGCATCACATAAAAACATCTCATCACATAGGTACACATGCATATAGCTGCCGCAAAGATGAATCATCTCATATATATATATAAAGTGTCATGATACAATAATGTCAAAATCATATGGCTACAATCACCCGCAGGTGTCTACATCATTATACAAAATGGTACAAAACTGATACAGAGGAACTCACTGATCACTCCTGCCAACACTATTGGTAGTGCTAATCCTATCCATGTCATGGTATCCCATGCCACGTGTCCCACCCTCATCTCCACTCTTGGATCCTAGAACACTCATCTAAGGGCATCCCTGTCTCCATCTCGATCGTACGGAATCAGCTCCCCATCAATCGGTATCTGCATAATCCTATATACATCCTCCAGGGTGACTGTCATCTCACCCATCGGCAGATGAAACGTGCACGTCTCAGAGTGCCATCTCTCAGCCAGCGCAGTCAGCAAACCCATGTTTGCCCGAAACTCAGGCACATACAGCACATGTCTCAAACCCATCTCCTCGATGGCAGCTCTGTCCTCGAGCGACAACTCAGGTCGCAACCTCTGTGTCGACGGGAATCTCTCCCATGACTCCAACATCGGCAAATACTCCTGCAGTCAAGCAAATCAATCATGTCAGTCATAGTGGCATTCACTGTTTATCACAAAATGCTACTCGCTATCTAAATGCATATGTCTATCTAATCTAGTGACACTCACTGTTCATCACAAAGTGTTGCTTTTATCCTAGTAGTACTCCCTGTTTGTCACAAAGTACTACGTGTGTGACACTCCCTATTCATCACAAAGTGTTACTCACATTTGCACTCCCTGTTCATCACAAAGTGCTACTCATATTTTAGTACTCCCTGTTCATCACAAAGTACTCTATCTTGGTACTCCCTGTTCATCACAAAGTGCCTTGATCTATCCTAGTCTTCCTAGAGGACCTGCTTGAGTGTATCCTCTCAGCAACTTATCCAATCGACAACGTATGTTCATCACAGAACTGCCGATTTGACCTAGAAGATGCAAATTCATACTTTTCAAACGCAAACATGCTTACATGACATAAACGCGCTCAAAGACTGCATAGACACGCCTGAAAAACATAGACGTGCCTTCTTGACATAGACGTGCCTATGCTTTGCACAAACGCGCCTGGACGTTTTTTTGACAATTTTTGGACCCTAGTCTAAGTGCATTTATTACCCTATTCGACATGCATTAATGACAAAATTAAATGCGTCAGAGTACGAGGAGGTTTTGTGGTACTTACCGGCTCTCCTGCCTCTGCTGGCCTCTGAAATCGGCGAACGTGGTCGAATCTGTGAGCGAAAGCTATCGTTGCTGACTGCTTCTGCTCTATTTTTGCTCTGCAATATGCTCTTGTGAATGTGTAGATGACAATAAGGATGTATTTTCCCCCGTGGTCTATCTTATAGCCTACCCTAGCCCTCGCATTCATTTCTCGAGTTAGTCTTCGTTATCCCGTGACTTTGTCACTTTATCCGGTCAATCCATTCTATCTTGTCTTTCTTATCGAGAGATTGTCTGCAATCTTTTCAGACATTTTCATCCAATCTCTCGAGGGGGCATATCATTCCCATCTTGGGGCAACTTTGTATCAGTTCATCTTATCTTCTTTGAAACAACACGACAAGCCGCATTGTCTCAAAGAGGGGCAAAAT
Source organism: Cryptomeria japonica (assembly GCF_030272615.1). Taxonomy (NCBI): domain Eukaryota; kingdom Viridiplantae; phylum Streptophyta; class Pinopsida; order Cupressales; family Cupressaceae; genus Cryptomeria; species Cryptomeria japonica. The sequence goes on from NC_081407.1 coordinate 852,459,985, forward strand.
GTAGACACCCAAAATTGTCCAGTCTAATTAAATAAATATTTTATTTATTTAATTATGTAAGCCTAATTCTTCTATTAATTAAATAAATCTTTATTTATTTAATTAATTCATTTATCCTTTTATAGCCTTATTTCTCATTTAAATAAATACATTTATTTATTTAAATTATCATTTTCCTAAATTAAATAAATATCTTATTTATTTGATTGATCCCACTTCTTCTATTTATTAAATAAATTTTTATTTATTTAATTAATTCATTAACCTTTTCTACCTATGACACATGTCATTCATCTCTTAATTCATACACTACCTACCCCTCTCATTATTTTATTATTTCTTTTACCTACCCTCTAATCATAGCCGACCTCCTTTTACACCTCTCAATCTTATCCCTCCATTTCATATAGTGTCTTCTATATAAGGAGATGCTTTCTCCATTATCAAACCCCAATGACTTGATCAATTGACTACACTACGATCCTACTTGCAACCACATTCCGTTCTTTGTTGAGCTCTTGTGCATATAAAATCTGAGAGCAAATATATCAAGCAAGATCAATGGAGATAGGAAGAATGGAGATCAAAACCCTATTGGACATGTGATGGTATAATCTTTGTGATTTCATGTGATTTGCATTGTCTTAGGTAATCTTCATATGTTATGGTGGATCTTTGTTGATTGTTAGGCTAGGGTTTTGTGGTTGAATTCATTTAGTCTTTCAATATTATTATCATTGTCACCCATTTTCACCATATACACTATCTACCCTCCCTCTCTTTGAATACCTCTCCTTCCCTACCTCACTCAAAATATCCCATCCATTTTTGTCTCTCACCTCTCTCTATCTCTCTCCTTTCCTCTGCATCTCTCTATCTATCTATATTTCTATTTAGATAAATAGTGTAGGGGGGAGTGCAAGAAAGGTAGGTAGACATAGATAAGTAGAGAGAAACAAAAAGACAAATAGGTAGAGATATATGTAGGTAGGAAGAGAGAGAGAGAGAGAGAGAGAGAGAGAGAGAGAGAGAGAGAGAGAATGGTGAGAGAGAGATAAAAAAGATATGTCTCTATATTAGGGTGGAGAGGAGAGTGAGATAGAGAGAGGCAGAGAGGGGAGAAAGGGAGAGTGATTAGGAGAGATAGGTAGAAATATTGGGGGAGACAGAGAAATAGAGAGGGAAGAATCTCGAAGGAGGGAGTAAGAGAGGGGGATATATATATAGACAAATAGAGGTAGGGAGGGAGGGATGTAGAGGTATGTAGAAAAAGGGAAAAGGGAGATAGAGGTTAGTACATTGGGAAATATTGAGAGTGACATAAGTAGAGAGGGAGGAAGAGAGAGATGAAGAGGGGAGATAGTGATAAGTTGAGAGGGGGGAAATATATAGAGAGAGGTGGAGAGGGAATGAGAGAGATAAAGACATGTGAGATATACAAAAGTGGAGGGGAGAGTTAGACTTGAGGGAGAGAAGGAGAGGTATTCAAAGAGAGGGAGGGAAGGAGAGGTATTCAAAGATAGATAAATAGAGAGAGGAAGAGGGGAGATAGTAATAAGTTGAGAGGGGGAAATAGATAGAGAGGTGAAGAGGGAAGGAGAGAGATATATACAGGTGAGATTAACAAAAGTGAAGGGGAGAGTTGGAGTGAGGGAGAGAAGGAGAAAAGGAGAGAAGGAGACTCAAAGAGAGGGGTGGAAGAAGAGGTATTCAAAGAGAGGTCAAGTAGATAGATATAAGTAATTAGAGAGAGAGAGAGAGAGAGAGAGAGAGAGAGAGAGAGAGAGAGAGAGAGAGAGAGAGAGAGAGAGAGAGAGAGAGAGAGATGAATACATAAAGGGAGAGGGGAGATAGAGAGGATAGATAGATAGATAAGTAAAGAGGTGGAGGGAAGGAGGGAGGGATGTTTGAATAGAGAGAGGGTGAGACGAAGATTTATTTAGAGAAATAAAGGTAGGTATGAAAGGAGGGAGATGCATGTATAAAGAGAGGGACAGGGGAGATAGATATAAGTAGAGATAGAAGGGGAGAGAGAAGAGGGAAGGAGATCTATGTAGAAAAATAAAGGGATTGAGAGGGAGGTATGCAGAGAGAGAGAGAGAATGGTGAGAGAGATGTAGAAAGATATGTCTAGATCTTGGGGTGGAGAGTAGAATGAGATATATAGAGGTAGAGAGATGGGAGAGAGGGAGAGTGATAAGGAGAGATAGGTATAAATCTTGGGGCAGACAAAGAGAGTGAGATAAAGAGAAATATAAAGGGAGAAAGCATAGAGAGTGGGATAAGTAGAGAGGAAGCATGGGAGAGTGGGATAATGAGAGAGAGAGAGAGAGGTATGTAGAGAAGTAAATGAAGGGATTGATGGGAGGTATGTAGGAAGAGGGAGAGAGCAGATAGAGATAAACAGAGGGAAAAAGAGAGAGAGGTGGGGAGGGGGAGAGAGAGGTGAGATAGGGAGGAGAGAATGTGTGTGAGGTAGGTAGAGAAGAAAGAGGAGATACAAAGTAGAAGGGTAAGAGACATAGGTCTAGAGATTGGGGAGAGAGGAGAGTGATATAGAAAGATGTGGGAGAGAGAGAGAGGGATGGTGAGTCATAGGAAGAGAGATAGGTCTAGAGATCAAGGTAGACAAAGAAAGTGAAATACAGATCAAGATTAGGTTTAGGGGGTGGAAATCTAGGGTTTTAGGTGGTCCCATGGAACCAATAATGGCATCACCCTTCCCATTAGGGCTAGGTTTAGCAACAGTATTATGCTTCAAGAAGGATTTGTTAGGTTGTTTATTCTTTCTCAATAGAGGGCATTGCTTCCTTACATACCCTTCTTCCTTGCACAAAAAGCAGACATTTATACCTCCCAAAAACTTTATGGGGCATACAATCATTTCCTTTTCTAATTCCACTCTAATTTTTTTTGGGAGATCAGGCCTTGGTTTGATCAAAATTAACATTCTTGCATCCATGTGCGGTAGGACGGTTGGGGATTCATCCATCCTCAACATGTTTCCTATAGATTCAAGGGTTTTAAGAACCAATTTCCACTAAATAGGGAAAAGTCCTTTATCGTAGCCCATCTAGGGCATAAAAGTGACGCAATTTCATCATTGTTGGCCTTTGGTGTCCATCCAATGGCCCTAAAGCATCCATTTCCAATAGTACATAATTCTTTTTTAACAAACTCCTTTTGACTTTTATCATCCTTGAAGAAAATTATAAAAAGACCTTGCTAAATCATTCTACAAAAAGCAAATTGAAGCCCTAATTTCTTCACCCATACATTTTGCAACCAATTGCTCATATAGTTGCGGAAGGCAGTTTGTTAGGGTCTAGAACCACAAGGAATATAGCTATATCCCCAAGTCTATCCTTTTCATTGTTTAAAGCTATGGTCATGTAAGAATTATGAACAACAATGAGAGTAGCGTCAGAGGAGTCCTTACTCGTTCTTCTCCATTGCCAGTGATCTCCTTAGATGACACGAGATGAGAAACCACAAATTCAGCCCCATCTGAAGCGTTCGGGGCGTCAACAAAAACCTCTCTGAAATATTTACCACGTTCTTTGACAACGTCGAGCATAGCATTATTACTGACTCCAGAGGAGTCATTACCCATAAAAATTGTGAGGGAATCCTTGCCACCACAAAAATATAGCATTCAATGTAGGCAATACGCCACTAGGGTAAGGTCGACTTCACCCAAGCCAAGCGAGCGCTCGCTCATGCGGAGTTGGCCTTCACACTAGGAGGATTATGAAAACCTTAGGTTGCAGAGCCTCTCTACCAAAGTGTTTACTTTTCAACCTGATCCTCTTTGTGTTTGTGGTTTTGATAATGTTCCTACAGAGTCACTTGGTATAGTCAAATTACCTATCAATGTAGGACCCATGATTTTAACTACTCCTATTCATGTCATGCCCAACCATCTTAATTATAATATTCTTCTAGGTAGACCATAGATTCATACTACGAAAATAGCTCCTTCTTCCCTTCATCGTACAATCAAATTCATATATATAACAATGAACTTCACACAATAAAGGTTTATCCTAATCCTTATAATCTCATTCATGATGAAGTGGGATGCATTTCCCCCTTTAATACTATGATTCTTTCAACAACAAAATATCCTATCAATGTCACTTCCTTAGCAAGGAATTAGGGTACATTAGAGTTTACACCCTCCTTCAATGGGTATAAGATCCCTCAATCTAAGAATGAAGCCTTGAAGGAGCCTTGTGTTTCATTTATCCAAGCTCCTTCTAAATAAATTCCCACCTCTCCTTCCAACACATGTCTTGATGATGATGGGGGTTATTTAGACTTTGACACTAAGAATGAACCCTCTCCTCTTGACATTTCAATACATTATTTAATTCTACACATGGATACAATGGATATGGTTTAGGATGTGTATAACAAAGTTTTGACGGTTATAAGAAATCTACATCACATTTTTCCAAAGAAGGTCTAGTTTTCCAAAGTCCTCATTTGTTGGTATCCCCTCCCCCATTGTCTAATACATATATGTCTTGTTACAAATTCTCATCACAATAAAAGAGTATCTTGTATGAGCTTCTTAAACCCAACTTGATTACCCTCCCTTTAAAAAATCAAAGAAATAATCATAAGAAAAATCAACACAATTCTTGTTGTTGCAAGTATCATCAAATCCATGGCCATTCCATTGATGAATGCCATGATTTAGCAGATAAAATTCAACAACTTATTGTAATCGGTATCATTCAAATACTAGATGACATTGAGTTGGACTCCCATATTATTCCTTCCAAATAACATTTATGTTCCTATTATGTTTCTCCTCACTATGTGATATTTTTAGCTTATTTATTTGGGGTTCTTTGTCATTCATAGTGGTATAATTTAAGGTGCATCATACTTAGATAGCAACATAATATCATTTTTGTCCTTGTCTCCACACTTGGGGGGAAATAACAGACTTTGAGTCATTATTTCTTTCTAAGGATTAACTTTTCCTTTGTATAGTTGCATTTTTTCTCATAAATTGATGTCATTTCTTGCATAGAATTATCCTTCATGCGAGTTCATGTGTGTTCCTTGTTTAGGACATATTACTCCTTGAAATGGTTTATATTTTATATATAATCTCCACTTAGTGAATGTGTGCAATCCTTAACTAAGAATCCACTTTTTTCTAAACTTTGGAGAAGGTGTATATTATTGGTCCCCTTCTCCTTTCCAAGATGTCATCTTGATTAAGGATCTCATCTACTCTTGGAGCTAGGTATCTTTATGAAAATATCTCTTCCTCCTTTGTCACTCATGCATCCCTCGAAAGGATCCCTTTACATTTGTTGCCAGATATCTCTTTTACAATTATCTCTTCCTTGCTTAGTGAATGAAGCCTATTCAAGCATCTTTCTTCCTAGCTTGGAATGCATACATTTTTTCTTAGCAAATATTTCCTTGGTGTTGAAGGCGGATATCCTTGTTTCTATCTAACTTAAGACATCAACATAGGACTATGGTGACATCTTTAAAGTGGGGGAATATATGTTATCTCCTAATTGAATTTCAACTACAGATTATAAATTTGGGATTATTGAATCCTCATGCATAATCATCAACTTATCTATTATTTATAGGATTGTTTATCTTCATGCTTCATCCTGATTTTGGACATCATTTGTCTTAGATGGGTTGTTGCATCCTCATGTTGCATTCATGATACCAAAAACGTTAATTTTGAATTGCATGTCTTATGCAGGTTATTGCATGCTTGAAACTAGACCAAAGTCTTAGACGAGATGCTTAACTCTTAAAACCAGATGATATTTTAGCAAAATGAGTTGAACTAGCATAATACAATCTGGTAGACTATTCCGACTCTTCATTCCTACATGGATCACCTAGTATAATAGAACTTGCTAGCCCATGGAATCCATGTTCCTTCTTTCTCTCCCATGAACCCATGACATAACACACTTTGATAGTGTTGGATCATGGTTTCTTATGCTTTCAATTGGTGTGAATCCTTGTTCTTTATTTAAGTCCACTTGTGCTCTTGAAATAACATGTCGAGAATGATATTAGTGGTTGAGACACTTTTGATTATCAAGGTATCTTTAACCACTTGACTCGGAAATTTGTGTTTTAGTACTAATGTTGTTTGCTTTTGTTTATACTTGAAGGTTAATTGCATGGATTTATAGGATACTTTGTTTGTGGGCTTGGTCATCCCTCTAAATTATCCTATCCCTAGTTGTCTTTCTCTCAGATGCTCTATCTCTTTGTTTCTACTTTATTGAGAGTATGATCGTAAGACCATGCTCCGCTAGGTGCTAAATGTAGCATCGTAAATTGTACACTTTTATTAGTGTGTCCAATTTCACACTCTCCTAGCACTTATTTTAATATTTCCCTTCCCTCTATACATTATAGGAAATTTATTGATTTAAATTAATATTATGGATCTTATTCCACTTTATTACATCATCACACTCTTATTTGGGCCCTTAATTCTAGGTGTACCCTTTATTATTTTATCCTAATTTATTCTTAATCTTACCCCAATTTCAACTATCAAAGCATATTTTGCATACCTATGCATTATGGTTTGAGCCATTGAGTTAGATTCGACATTAGAACCCCATTATCTTTCATTCCCCAAAAGTCAAAAAAATATCGACAGGACTAGGTAGTATACCTGCACTTTTTTCCTTGAATTTTGAGAGGATAATTTGGCAGTCTTATTTAATTAAAATCTTGTTGTGTACAAAAATATATCAATTCTAATTCGGCTCAATGGTGATAACTATGGAATTCCTATACAAGGCATCCCTCTCAATTTATTTTTATTATTACATCTTATGCATACTTTATCATCACGTCAAGAGCAATTCTTCTTCCTCAAGAGCAGACTTGATTCAACGAACAACAAACTACATGAAGACATCTTCATATTGTGTTTCAATTATGATTTCATGATGTATTTTATATGATTTATCATATTATTGTGTCAACACATGGAGGACTTATCCTAAGAACATTGCATCATCTATTGAAGTTATAATTATCTACATTCAAGCATTTCAATTTTAGCTCTAGCCTTGCCCTCAAAAGGAAAGCTTTTCCTATTTGATTTCTATTTCAATTAGTGTTTGACCTAAGGAAAACCCCAATCCACAACCCCCATTCTTTCCTCTTGTGTGCAACTACAAGTACCAAGTGGAGCCAAGGAGACTAGAACAACACTAGGACCCAAAAAAAGAGCCTCTAGCCAAATTTCATTTGAAAGTGCTTGGAACAGGGTGCTTTGGAACCATGGTCTAGGACTAGGGCACTTTGGGGCACCATGGTACTCCTAGAACATGTCAATAGGAGTCTTTCAGATTGCATCAAGATTCAAAAGTTCAGACCACAACTCAAATGATCAAGGCGTTGGGTGCCTTAGTCCTATTAGTTTAGCTCCAGATTTCAATTACAAGTGCATAGTTAGATTCCCCTTCCATTTTTGTACCTGTTGTGAAATTTATGTTTCATTGTCAGTTAGCATAATCAGTCCAAGTTGCTAGTTCATGCAGGTACCTCTTACCCTAGGTTTGGGATTTAATTTACATCTTTTCAATTACATTTTCAACTCTAACAAAAGGAAACAGGACTCCAATCAACATTCAAGCCTCTTCTTATTAGAATTGAGGTTGGAACAACTGAGTTCATCCTCCTTTTAATGTGATGTATATGGAAGTTAGTTCATTTCCTAGTTTACAAAGCATAACTTGTGAAACCCTAGTTTTCCATCCATTACACTTTCATTATCTTGGAATCTTAGCAAATTTTTAAAATTTAAGCTTTACATTTCTGTATTGGCATTCCAATTTATGTGTTGATGACAATGGTGATTCATTTTTCAAAAAATAAATGGTCCATGAGCCTCAAAGTTGATATCTCAAATGTTTTATTCTATTTCAGTTTTATCTTTCACATTTGTTTCATAGTGATGTGCAAATGTTAGATGCCTTTCCTACTTTTTTGTTACAAGTATATCCAGTTTAAAATTAAAAAAAAAAATCAAAATATTTGATCTTACGAATGGAATTGTATCTTTATTTATAATTCAAAGGGAAACTAATTGATAGTTTACGCAAATGGTCATTATGATTTGTCTTTATTTTTGAGTTACTAAGAGTTTTTTTATTTACTATCTTCAAAAGGGAAAACTTGTTAACCAACACATCCAATTACTTGTAATGGGAAGTCATGGGTTAATACATTGGGTAGTAAGGATAGAAAAATAGAATGGGTTAGACTAAAGAGAGAAAGATTAAAGTTAATTTTGATGGCACCTTGAAAGGCAGTCTAGGGCCATTGGGGGCACAAGTTGTGGCTCGTGACTAGAAGGGGAATATCATGGAAATAGGAGCCTAGAGGTTAAAATACAAAACTGACAATGAGGCTGAGGCTTGATCAACCTATCTAGCGATAAATTTGGCCAATAAGCTCTCTATTTCAAATCTTAGCTGAAGGGAGATTCACAAATTATTATTAATTCTATTATGAATTGGAAATCTTGGGTATGGAGGATTAATAAATGGATTAAATCAATTAAATTAAAACTTTAAAAAATTAATTCTTTTGAAATTACCCACACATTACATGGAGGTGATGACGTGGTCAACATCATCTCCAAATGGGCGATGACATTAAAGACCAATCATAATGAATTGGTCTCGGAGGATTTTTGAGGAGAGTTGATGGACGGATTATGATTACAACCTATAGCGACAAACTCTATTTCATCCAAAATGTTAATGAAAGTGGGATTCTCAAAAGGTCAAAGCATGCTATTTCTTAATATTGTGGTGGTTCATAGTTTGTCACCACCACTTTTCATTCCCAATTAGCAAAGGGCAGTGTGTAGTGAGTTGGTACAAGAAAATATGGAGGCCAACTTTATCCTAAGATTGAGGAAAAGATAGTTTTCATTCATGAGGGAGATTTCTGAGCTATATATGAAGCATATTTTCAAGTTTGATGATCTTATTTTCTAGAAAATGGTGAGAATGTTGTTGGGGGAAGAGTTTGAGTGTAGAGTATAAGTATCATTCCAATGTAGACATTTTGTCCATGATGCTCGCATGGTGTTTAGAACTGGTTTCGAAGTAAGATACTTGGTGGATAATGGAATCATGTGTGAAGAGTGAGTGGTGTTTGGGTCTTGGTGCATTCATTTCAATGGTGAAGTCGGGTGAAGGTTTTATTGCCAGGGAAGAGGAATGGGTTGAGGTTCAAGAATATACTACTCCTCTTCACCCTTTCATTATGTGGAGCACAAAATTGAACAAGGATAAGCGGTGAGAGGAAGTGGCAATTGTGTTTTGCTTCATTAAGGAGTACATTCAGGAGTGTGAGGAGGAGAAACATGCAAAGAAGGACAGTGGCCTTAGAATAAAATGCAAACAACTCAATTTCCTATAGGAGGACATTTGGGTTTCAAATCCAGATAAGAAATTGAATGTTTAGATAGTCAGTATTTTGATGGGTTGTAATTTTGGTTAAAAATTTGAACTCAAATATGCTAATATGTGGACTTATATATCAGTTTTATACAGATATGATGTTAGGATTAAAAATTGGGGATGATAGTTATGTATTTGACTGTAAAATTTTTCTATATGGTATATGGGTAGATGGATAGTTTGATCTAAAGATGGTTATGATATTTTAGATAGTATAATTTTTTTATTTTAATATAGTACTGTATCAACTCTACCGATAAAAAAAAAATACTTCCAACCAGAGGCTGAAGGAAATCCACATCAAAAGAGACTTAAATGTTATGAAGCAAAGAGGTCTCATACTACAGATCTTGAACCCAAGCCCCAAGACTAGAGCAAGGTTTAGCACAATTGGGCAACATTGAATCAAAATCACCTGACATAGAATCTAGCAATAAGAAAGCTAGATCTAGATTTTGTGATTTTGTCCAAGGTAATAAAATCACCAAAAGATTTAAGGAATACCATTAATAATACAGTTGTCCCAAAAATCCAAAGGGAGCTTTAGGTAACGAACCCACCTCGAGAACAAGCTAATTTTGGTAGCGTCAAAACCAACCGACCACTATTGTAAATGAAGAAAGGTCTTACCAAAAAATAAGGGGCCACCTTTATAAATGTGAGTATAGTCCTGTAAGATAACATATAACCATTCCTCATAGAAAGAATTTTGAGATCTAGAGCCTCCTATAAATTTGAAGCCCAACTACAAATAAGGCTAATATTTGGTCTAAAGCCCTAAAATCTCCGAGATTTAAATGTAGGGAAACAATAGTTATATCAATATATCAATTAGGAATAGTAAGAGAGAAGGGAGAAATATCATGGGGCAACCCATTAGAGGTTACAATCCCCTTGACACTAGAGTGAAGGGTTACTTCAAATCTTGGTCATTAGAGCCACATGGGAGCATATAGAGGGGTTCTTATGCTAAAGAGAAACAACATGGATATCAAGGGGGACAACCTCAACTCTAGCAACATCCAAATATTTATATGCAAGAAGAGGAACCTCAAGATCCCCTCCAAGGGGTTTAAGTTGAAGTTGAACAGAGTATGAATGGATCCCCTTACCATGATTTCCTTGGACCAAGGGGGAAGACCCAATAATGGGCATACTAGTAGGTATAGATTAGCAGACAATACAACACAATCCCTACTAACCCTTTTGATTGCAAGATTAGATTGATACTGTATACACCTAAAAATGGTCTGAAGATAGTTAATTAAATACACAGTTATTTGATTAATTCCCCTTCCCAATTAATTGAATTCACAAGCAATTTAATTAATTTCTCTATTCATATACTAGTTAATAAATCTACATGATTTATTTATATAGTTGATTTCATATCCCCCTTTGATTAATTAATTCTAAATTAATTAATGTCCCCCCATATAAATCAATTCTTCTAATCCCTAATTAAGATTAACAAACTCAAGTTTGTTGAGATTAATTACCATTTTCCAATTATTCGAATTTCTAAATTCAAATGAGCACATGGCTCCTAACTTTTAACCACCTAACCTAACCATCCCCTAACCTAACCCATTCCACCTAATCCTGGGTCTAACTAACCATATCTTATTTTGCACATTCTAACCTCCTTATCCTAACCTCCCATGGTGTGGATATTCTCTCCTTGAGACACATGGAACTTTTTCCATATGTATCCTCCCTTGGACACTTGCCCTCTCATGACCAAGGCTCCTTGACACTTGTCACCACAAAGATGACAAGTGTCCCTGTCTCCAATCTCTTATCCAACTTCCTCAATCTTGGCCCTTGATATCTTCAGATCAGATATGGACCATCGATTCCTGCCATCTCAGCTTTGGCCTTGGAAATCCTATAAATATCCCCCATTTTGGAGCAATAAGGATCCCTTGAATTCATAGCTTTAGCATCAATACTATAGGAAATTTACATTTCAATCATCTAGTAATTAGCATCTTGGATTAATCATAGCATGTTAATCTAGTTTCTTAAATCATGCATTTCATATCATCTCCATAGTCAATCATGATCAAATAGCTACTCAACTCTTGAGTTGCCACTTTGGAGGTCATTGCTCCACTGAGAGCCCATCAATCCAACACCTTCAAGGTCCTCAAGAATAGAGAAAAATGGGACATTTCAAGGAAGGCTTATGGTTTGCATTTTTAATCTAGTTTTCAATTAAGCTTTATTGTCTCATTATATGTGTATGCCTTCTATATACCACATTTTTAGGATCACAGATACAACTTAGAATAGTTAGTACAAAAAATGACCACCACATCTAAAGGGGGCCTTGGAGGGAACCTAGAATCCATGTCACACACAACATAAAAGGGAGCAAGGGACCCATAAATGACACCATCTGAACTCATGCACTGATCCATAGAACAAGGAAGGGGGAACTATTGAGACTTCACATCCAAGTTCAAAAAAGAGGGGAGGAAGACTCATATAGGCCAAAATTAGAGGGAGAAAACACATTGGGAGAAAGAGTAGCAACACAATGAGCTTTAAGCAAGATATATAGTAAGGGCTCATCATCAAAATCACCCTAATTAAAATTGTTGCTCTTGTACTTGAGAGAGAAAGGGGAATTTTTCAATCTACCAAAACCACACATTTGAGCCTAAAAAGGAGATCCTAGAGTAGCTTATTTGTGGACCTACTATGCTCATTGTCATTGGCCTTTATGACTTCAATACTAAAGCCACCTCCAAGAAATAACATTTTCTCCAATATCCCATCTCTACCTCTTCAAAAGAAGATTGACTATCACCTCAACAAACTTTTCTTCCTTTGTCTCACCATCTGAATCATCATCTATTGAGTCGCCCTCTATAACTCCTATGCCATCCCTAGAATTGCCTGCATGATTTCCTTCCCTATTGCCTTCATCACTTAGGGTTCTATGCAAATCAGAGTTCATTGTCTCCTATTTTACACCTAATCCTAATTGTTATATTATAGTATATTATATAAATTTTTATTTATATTCAAATGCGTGTGTGTGTGTGTATGTATATATATAGTATATATGCATGTGTATGTGTATACACACACACACACATACACACACATATATGTATGTATATACATACATATATATTGGTTTCATATTTATTATACTTGTCGTACTTGTGAAATGTATACCTGTTGCTGCAACACAAAACACTCAATAGATCATTACAAGCATGGTTAGCAAATTTAAAACAAAGAAAGATAAAACTATGACTAATCGATCTATTGCCTCCTAATAAATGTGAGTGTAGATTTTCTCTCAGATCTGGATAAGCAAATTGTAGTGACTTGACTACATCTAGATGGAGGATTTAGGATGATAATGATGCATTTAAGCTATCAATGATAATGATTAAGCTACACGATTCCATGATTATGCTAGAAAATATGCTAAAATGATGCAATTAAGCTATAATAACATTGCTCAAATGATAAACTAAGAGCTATTATGCCTATAGTAACAATGCTCAAAATGAAAATGAGATGGGATAATTATTACTCTAAAATGGGGTCTATTTATAGGATTTCCAAGGCCAAGGGTGAGGTGGCAGGAATCAATGGTCAAGATTGAGTCTGAAGATATCAATGGTGAAATTGGAGGAGGTTGGAAAAGAGTTTGGATGAAAGGGAACATTTGCCATCCCTATGGTGACAAGTGTCAAGAAGCTTCTAGAAAGGTTGGATGAAAGGGAACATTTTCCATCTCTATTGTGACAAGTGTCAAGAAACTTTGCTCATGAGAGAGAAAGTGTCTAAAGAAAGGGGACATGTGGCCCAACAATGCCATGTGTCTCAAGGGGAGGGTAGGTTTAATTAAACCCAGGGTTAGATGGAATGAGTTAGGTTTAGAAGGGGTTAGGTTAGGTGGTTATAAGTTAGGAGGCATGTGGGTAATTTGAATTTAAAAATTCAAATAAGACTAATTAATTCTCAACAACTCATAAATTGATTTGTTTTAATTAATTAGGGGATTAGGAGAATTAATTGAATATGGATGGAGGGTGAATTAATTAATTTGAATTAATTAATCAAAAGGGATTATGAAAATGAACCTATTAAAAAATCCTTAGATTTATTAATAACTAGCTGAAAGGGGGAATTTAATCAAATTGCTTAGTGAATTCAATTAAATTGAGAAGGGGGATTATATTCAATTAATTATTTTCAGACCATTTTTAGGTGTATACATTTTTCCCCTCATTGAAGTGAGGTGTGATGACGCGTTGATTCAAAGAATAATCTCATTTTGATGATGGTATTGATTTGATAGGATGCCCCAACTCTTGATTGATAGATTGCGATATGATGATGCCCCCTCGGGAGATCAATTGAGATAATTGATCTTTGGAGTTTTGCGAATTTTTGCAAAATTGATATCCCGATTAGAAATGATTTGATTTCTGCAACTATGGTTGATGAAAGTACGAGTTCTACAATCATGGTGATGTGGTTCTTGATTATTGATAAAGCTTGATTGGTTAGATTGATAAGATTGAGATTCAGTTTGGTTTCAGGAATGACACCTCCTGTATAAGACAAAGATGATCAAAGCATCTGATTTCAGGAATGATATATCCTGTATAAGACATGATCAGAACGTTTGGTTTCATGAAAGATACATCCTGTATAAGATATGATAGAGTCGATTAGGTTTGATTCGATAGAATTGATAAGATTGATTGGATAAAGAACAAACAGTTTGTTGATATCAAGTTGCAGAAAGATTCAAATATGCCGATGTTGATTCTGTTGAGAGGGTAGCATAAGATTTTTGTTGGGTCGACAATATCTTGAGAGATATGAGTCATTAGTTTGATTACGTATACACTTGTGATGATACCTTGATGATTCCTGCGATATATTTAACCTTGGATAAAAGGAGCATGTGGGATCCCATGCAAGAATGAAATGCAAGCTTAAATGCAAATGCAAATGCAAATAAAATGCAAAGCTATGATCAGACCAGTCACTGGACTATTGCATTTTGTCATCATTGAGATTTTGAAATGTGGGAAGTGAGTGCAAACATCGATGGTATAATTAAACCATGATGACCTGAGCACTGCTTTCCTGGCTTTTGATATGGAAAGTTAGCACAAGCATCGAGGTATAATTAAACCGAGATGACCTGAGTGTTGCTTGTGTAAAACAGGCTGTATCATTTCAATATGCAAATCGGAAATGTCTTCGATGATACTCCAATGATCATGTCTTGAGACAAATTTGCACATATAATGATTAATTTTCAGACAGCAGACAAGAAAAATATCATGTTCCTTCCTTGTTCCTCTAGCCAAAGACATCCTGGAGTCACTCAGAAACCATGATAGCGAAAATCAAGATAGAAAATAAGTTGAACAATCATGATAAAATCCTTATTCAAAAGATATCATCCATGCGTGTAGACTGACTTTTTCATAGTTTGATGGTTAATAATTTGATCTTGTGTTCAACGTTGGATGTGTCTTAGTTTTTGCTTGTTAAGAGTTGTCTAATTGTTGTTCTACTTGTTTGATTAAGCTCAAAATGATCAAGAAGTTTGCCCCTAGCTAGGTGTAGGATTTTGGCCCAAGCCTAGAAACAAAGTCATTATGATATACTCAATAATCCAAACCATGGCGAGAGATTACCCAGGATGCCTGCGTATGTACAAAGGCTTTATTATGCATATGAACAACGCTAATGGAGAATGAATGCAAGCAGAAAAATGCATGAACTAATAGATGGAAGAGCTAGCGGACAGATAACGCCTGTTTGCTAGGTTTTCACCATCTGTTTTTATTGCACTTTTTCTCATATTTGATTTTTTTTGTTGTTTTCTGGTTTTTCATTGTTTTTGATTTTTTTTCTGTTTTTTCACTGTTTTTGGTTTTTTTGGTTTTACATTGTTTTTGATTTTTTTTTCTACTTTTTCATTGTTTTTGATTTTTTTGCTTTTTCACTGTTTTTGATTTTTTTTGCTTTTTCAGACATAGAATTTCTTTAGATGCATGCTATTGATGGGTTCTTCAAGTTGATCTCCTTCCTGTGTTGATAGCTGATATGCTCCTGATCCAAATATTGTTGTGACCACAAACGAACCTAAACAGTTTGGTTCAAATTTTCCTTTCTTTTCTCGATCTGCCTGGTTGCGTGGATTTTCTTTTAGTACTAGTTTCCCTACTTGAAAGATTCATGGTTTGACCCTGTGATTATAGCTCTGACACATTCTTTGTTGATATACTTTAGATGATCAAAGGCATTTTTCCTTCGTTCATGTATCAGTTCTAACTCTTGTAATTTAGATACTCGCTATTCTTCATCTAGGATGAGACCTTTTAATGATACTCGTATAGAAGGGATCTCTACTTCTATTGGTATTATTGCTTCTGATCCATAAACAAGAGAGAAAGGTGTGGCACCTGTTGGTGTGCGGATACTGGTACGGTAGGCCCATAGAGAAGGGTTTAATTGAATATGCCAATCTCTTCCAGCATCATTCCCTGTCTTTTTGAGGATTTTTAGAATAGTTTTGTTTGATGCTTCTACCTGTCCATTTCCTTGTGGATACTAGGGTGTGGAAAATCTATGTTGGATCTTGAATTTTTCACATAGCTCTTGTACATCTTGATTCTTGAATGGTCGCCCATTATCAGTGATAATGATCATTGGTATTCCATAGCGACAGATGATGTAATTTAAGATAAATGCAACAATTTGTTTTCCTGTGATGTTTGCGAGAGGTACTGCCTCAATCCATTTTTTGAAATATTCTGTAGCTACAAGGATGAATTTGTGACCATTAGATGAAGAAGGATTTATCTTTCCTACTAGATCAAGACCCCATTGACAAAAAGGCCAAGATGTTGTCAAAGCATGAAGTTCTTGTGCTGGTGCATGAATCAAATTCCCATGGATCTGACATTGTTTGCATGTTCTAGCTATCTGAAAAGAATCTCGTTCCATAGTCGACCAATAATAGCCCAAACGTGTGAGTTTTTTCGAAAGGGTAAGACCACTTGAATGAGTGCCACAAATGTCATTATGGACTTCATGTAAGGCCTTTGCAGATTATTCTTGTTCGAGACATCTTAAAAGAGTACCGTCTAGACCTTGTTTAAATAGGGTATCTGCGACAAGAGTAAAATGGGAGGATTAGCGAATAAAGTTCCTCTTTTGGTTCTTTGATAAGTCGGGAGGTAAGGTGTTATCTTTCAGGTATGTGTAAGTTTGGCCATAACGTGAGGAATCATGTCCAACAAGGTGACAGATAGTTTGGGAATCAAGACAATTATGAGTAGGGTAAAACAACTCTTCCACCAGGAATTCATAACGCTGTTGATTTTCCTGTGTCTAAAGTAGAGAAGTAAGTGTAGCCATGGCATCTACTACTTTGTTGTCATTTCTTGGAATCTGCCGAAAAGTTATTTCTACAAAGTATTTCTTGATATCATCAACCATATTTTTATAAGGCATTAATTTTTTGTCCTTTGTTTGATAGTCATCATTGATTTGATTAATGACGAGCTGAGAGTCTCCAAAGACTTGAAGTTGTGTAATGTTCCATTCTATAGCTATTTTGATACCTGTAACCAAATCTTCATATTTTGTTGTGTTGTTGGTGCATGGAAAGCTTAATTTGTATTCTTTTGGGATTGTATGACCTTGTGGTGTGATGAATAGAATACCTGCTCCCGATCCATGTTGTGTATATGAACCATCAAAGTATAGTTGCCATGTTTTTGTGGTGACTGTTAGGATATGAACATCAGAAAATTCAATTTGTAAAGGATGATCATCTTGAAGTGGTGCCTCTGCTAGTTGGTCTGCAATGACTTGTCCTTTTATAGATTTTCCGTCAACATACTCAATATCAAACTCACTCAGGATCATGATCCATTTTGCTAATCGTCCTGTTAATGTTGCTTTGCTGAGTAAATATTCCAGAGGATCAATTTTAGCTATTAACTTGATGGAGTGAGATAGTAGATAGTGTCGTAATTTTTGAGGAGAAAAAACTACTTCCAAGCATGCTTTTTCTATTGGTGAATAGTTGATCTCATATCCTACTAGTGTTCTGCTAATGTAGTAGATAGCTCGTTCTTTTCCTTCATTATCCTGCTGTGCAAGCAAAACTCCTAATGATGCTTTAGTGGTTGATACATAAAGTAACAATGGTTTTCCTAGAATTGGTGACATTAGGACGGGTGGTTGTATGAGATATGCCTTAATCTTGTTGAATGCGTCCTTGCATTGGTGGTCCCACTTAAAATGAAAATTTTTGTGCAATAGATGAGTAAATGGTTGACATTTGTCTGCTAGTTGAGCAACAAATCTTCTGATTGACTAGAGTCTTCCTTGGAGTGATTTGAGTTGACTTATATTCTTGGGAGATTCCATTTCCATGATTTCTTTTACCTTAGCTGGATCCACTTCGATACCTCTAGCTGAAACAATGTATCCCAATAGCTTGCCTGAAGTGACACCAAAGGAACATTTCTTAGGATTTAGCTGTAGCTTATATTGTTCTAATTGGTCAAAGATATTTTCCAGTATCCCTATATGTTCTTCTCTGTTGTATGATTTAGCCAATATGTCATCCACATAGTCTTCCATGAATGTATGCATCATGTCATGAAATATAGTTGTCATAGCTCTTTGATATGTAGCACCTAAGTTCTTTATTCCAAAAGGCATGACGTTCCATCAGAAAGTATCCCATGGACATGTGAAAGTTGTATTTTCTTGATCTTCGGGTGCTATTTTGATCTGATTGTATCCGGAGAAACCCTCCATTAAAGAGAACATGGAGTGTCCAATAGTTAAATCTGCAATGATGTCGATGTTAGGCAAAGGAAAGTCATCCTTTGGACATGCATTATTAAGATCTCTGAAGTTTGTACATATTCTGATGCTTTTATCTGGTTTTGAAATAGGAACGATGTTTGATACCCATTGAGGATATGCTACAGGTCTGATGAATCCTACATCCAATAATTTCTTTAGTTCTACTTTAACTAGAAGGACAATATGAGGATGCATTTTCCTTAACTTTTGTTTGACTGGTTCGGCTCTTGGACTAACATTTAAGTGATGCATAATAAGCTCTGGATCTAACCCTGGCATGTCTGCATATGACTAGGCGAAATTGATTTGTCGTCGTTTGAAGAATTTCATATATTGCATTTCTTGCTCAGACAGAGAATTCGATGGGTGAAGAATCTTTGGTTGCTCTGTTGTGCCAATTTTAACTACCTCTGTTGGTTCGATCAAAATGGATGACCTTTCTTGATATTGCTCAAGTAAAGCGTCAAATCTCCCATCTTCCGGTGCCTTGAGGAGGTTTTCATTGCTAGATGCGTCCTTTATTTTTACTTTTTCTTGATCTAATGTTGCCAATAAATGGTTTTCAGCATTAGACTTGATATTCTTTTTCATTATTTTCACTTTTGAGACTAGGATATTTGGCACCCACTTGACTAGAAGATGCATTGCTGAAATTCCTGGTGAGATTTGTTACAGGTTCGATTGCATTAAGATATACAGATATGGCATGGTCATTTGGAAAGGTATCAATGGCAGTATGTCTTTCATTTTCCTAATCAATAAGCTCATGGTGGATTAGAGGTAAGAGGTCTTCAAGTTGGGATGTTTCGAGGGTATCAAGGGTCATGATAGATATATCAAAGTTTTCAATATGTATGTCGATGTCTAGAATGGTACTTTCATCAGAATGACCTCACATAAGAAATTCCTGATCATCCTCGGTTAAGTCCAAGTCAGCCAAATGTGATTCTAATTCAAGTTAACTATTTCCTAACATTTGTCCTGCACACGTGTGAACTACATTGACTCCTACATCTCCTTCAAAGCAATTTTCTTCAGCTGATTCTTTGGAGTGATAGGAATCCCATTCCCATTCATTAGATTCTATATCACTTACAACTTGCAATCTACAGATTTTTTCATATAGTATTTCTTCTTCTTTTCTTGTTATATCTTTTCTTCTTTCATATTCAGCTTCTTCAAGACTGAGATTGAGTTCTGTCAATTTTGCTATGAGCTCTCCTGGATTTATATTAGCTTCTTTCTTGTTTTGATTGAGATTTAATGCTTCTTGAGATATGCTTTTAGTTTGTTTCTCTTGTTGATTTGAAGCTTGCTTCTTTTTCCATTTCATGTTTGCTTGTGTTTGTTGCTTAGCTGATGTGTCTTCTTGTTCAATTGCCAGTTATTATTGTTTGTTTGCATATTCCTCTTGTTGTTGACTAAAAGATGTGTCTTCTAGTAGATTAACTTGTCCATACCCTAAGCCTATTTTGTCTGTAGTCTGCTGAGTGTAAGGTTGAATAGGTTCTGAGATACCTTCTTTTCTTTTTCCTATAGGACCTGTTCTAGTGTATCCCATTTTTCTGAGAATGTTAAATCCTTTTCCATACTTTTCTATAAGTATACGTACATTGTTGATCTTTTATTGAAATTCTTCATCCTTGTCTAGCCATTGTAGCACATCTTTGTCTTCTGTTTCCTCTGATAAGGTTCTAGCACTAACAAATACTCCATCAAATATCAGAAGATGTTTTACAATTGGTTATAGTTTAGAGTTTGATAGTTTTCCAAAGGATTTAGGAGAAAGTGGTAATTGTGATATTGAATATTCTTCGTTCCCTCGATCTCTTAGCTGCATTTGGTTTTCCATACTTGACAAGATAGAGGCAAATGATTATTCCTTGGATTGTGTGTTCGAAGATGATGCCTCCCTATTATGAGGAACAATGACTTCTTGAATTAGTTTAAGATTACTACAATACTGAAATGGATTTGAATCTGTTGAGATTGTGATTTACTACCCACTGTAGGGAAACTTTAAGCATTGATGATATGTTGATGGAACAAATTGTATGTCATGTATCCAAGGTCTTCCTAAGAGTATGTTATATGATAAATCTAAGTCTAGAATTTGGCATGCTATGTCTTTCTGCAAAGGTCCACCTCTGATGGGTAACATCACAATTCCTTTAGAGGAACGCTCTTCTTCATCATAGGCTTTAATGGTGATCTTTTTCCGGGGATCAACTGCATCTTCTGAATAACCTAGAGCACGGACAAGACTCAAAGAGCATATGTTTAAGCCAACTCCTCCATCTACTAGGACATGTTTAGCTCACGTCTTATGAATGATGACTTCGATATGCAAGGGAGCATTATGGGGATGTTGCAAGGACATGTCGGCTTCTTTGGTGAATGATAAGCAGTGAGGGGTTGTGAGGTGTCCCACCATGGTTTGGAATTGGTCGATATCAAGATCTTTGGAAACTGTTGTATCTACTAATGCTCGTTCAAGAATTTATTTGTGTATAGGTGAAAGCTTTAACAGTTCTAAGATGGATATTTGTGCGGGTGTTTTCTGCAATTGATCCACTAGGTTGTATTGTTTGGTAGTGGATGATGTGTTTGTCGTAGGACCCGACAAAACTACTTTAGCTTTGCTTCTTGTGATAGCGTGAGCAGGTTCTTGATTTTTCTTTTCTTTAACTACAATCATATTTACCACATTGTCATATGTATGAGCGTAGCTTACCTTTGATTTACCCTTACCATTATTTGTTGTGGATGATTCACCTTTCTCATAGTTTGGAAGCCGAGTCTTAAAAGTTGTATGAGATGCATTTGTTGTATTTCCACCCACAATTATTACTGCATTATCAATCAAATCTTGGATGACATGTTTCAACCACTGACAACTATCTGTGTGATGTCCCTTGTTTCGATAGAAATCACAATAATGGTTATCATTCCACCAAGGTGGTTTTATTTGAGGTTCGTAGTTCCTTTCTTTTGGCAAAGTAATCAATTTGTTTGCGAGAAGTGTCTTTAGTGCTGACCCAAGGGGTTCACCAATGTTTGTAAATTGGCTTCGAAAGAAATTTTTGATAGTTGCTTTTTGGTGATGGTTGTTTTGTTGAGCTGCTGCTGAGTGATTGGATAGATTGAAAACCAACTGTTTTGGTTTCACATTGTTGTTATCCACTATTCCATCGTTGATGACATTTCAATTTCTATTCCAAAACTTTAGTTTATCATTGTGGTTGTTGTTATTGGTGTTGTTATGAGGAGGATGAACTCCTTCTTTGTATATTTTCAATTTGCCTTTCTTTATCATGGCTTCCTCCATTCTGATTCCATTATCAATCATTTTTCTAAAACTTTGATTTCCTTGCATTTTTAAGTGATAACTCATTTGATCATTTAAGTTGTCAATGAGTATGTCCATTTTTTTGTACTTTGGCACTATACGAGGATACCGCGAAGCTAATCGTCTCCATCATTGTAAAAATGTCATGAAAGGTTCTCCACTTTTTTGTTTGGCATTACATAGGTCTAGCATTGTTATTTCATGTTGTATGTTGTAAGAGTATTGTAAATCAAATTTATCCATCAATTCTGAGAATGATCTGATTCCAGGTGGAAGTTTGGAGAACCATTCCATAGCTAATCCAGTTAAGCTTTTTAGAAATAATCTCATTAAGTAGGTATTCTCATGTGCAAATTCCATACTCATTGTGCAAAATTCTTGTATACGATCTTTAGGGTCAGTGTTTCCATCATATTTTTCATATCTATGAGTTTCAAAACCTATAGGAAATGGTATCATGTTTAGATTTTTGTCAAATGGATAAGGATAGATTTCTTGAAGTGAGTATCTTCTAACATTTCCTCTTTGCATATCTTGAATTTGTGTTTGCATTGTTTGTAGTTGTTGTGTGAGAATTGTGATAGGATTATCAACATGATTTGTTCTTGCAAAACCATGATTTTGTATTCTAGGAGGATCTTGATCTCGTCTTGTTTCATCTCTAGTCCTTGTATCTTCGTTAGATTGAATGTTATTCAAAATTTCTACTTCATCTCTTTTGGTTATGTAAGTTTCTTCATTGGTTTTGGTGTTATTGGGAATTGATGTGTCATTCATGTGGAGACCAAAAATATCTTCATATTGTTCGTTATTAGGGGGAGGATCATTTTTCTTCTGTGTTAATTTGTTTACATCAAAATCTTGGGGAAGTGTAGCACCAGATTTTGCTAACATTAGAATTTCTTTTTCTTTTTCTCCCTCCAATAATTTTTGCATAAATTTATTGAATTGAGGATCCTTTTTGACATCTCTGATATTTTATCAGTTATTTCTCCTTCAACTTGTATTTCATCTTCATGTTCCATGGTTATATGCTCTTCAGTTGTTTCCAATGTTTTAATTTCCATCTCTGCGATTCTTAGTCTCTAAGCTCTAGTTAGAATAGGCATACACGTGTGTTAGATATTGTGCTAGAATTCGATTGTCCAAAAGTTGTTTTGGTAAGTGATCAATTGTCAAGGTAAATGTGATAGCACGATATGACACAAAAAGATGGTTCAAGTGTTTAAAGGTTTGCAAGTTTTTTGATCTTTGGTTTTGGAGGGCAACGGTGATGATTTGATAAGAACCAAGTCCAGTAGGAATGATATATCATACGATGTGGGACAAGATTATCCTGACCAAACATTTCAGTTTTGTGATAGAGGATGATAGATCCTGATGAGAAACTATGTTTGAGTGATCAGTTTACCAAAGAGGGTGATAATGCATTTTGAGATGTTTAGATCTTGAACTTGTTGAGGAAGAGCACTTGAAAATCTTAAGGTGCTTACATTCTAAAGTCTCATTTTGACGGATGATAACTTGACCAAGTGAACCAAGAAGACAATCCAAGCACAAAATGATAGAGAACGGGCGTTTATGATTACTGCAAATTGATCAAGCAAAAATGACAAATCTGAAAAAGGCATGCCAGACATAGCTCTGGACTGGCAGAAACAAAGACTTGTACGACAAACTATACAACCCCAAACAACAAAAGATACAAGCCCTTACAAAAAACAAAGATTTTCATGTGAAAAAGCAGAGGCTCGTACGATAATTCCTACTGAGGCATACTACAAATGACGAGACCATACAACAAACTTTCCTGAACCATACGACAAGATAAATGACTTGTACGACTGAGAGCAGAACATAGGCAAATGTGCTTGTTTGGATGAATTTTGATCACTGAAGTTTGATGTTTTGCTTATGTTTTCTAGTTTTGGATGTCTGATTTCTCAATTTAGGGATGAATACACGACAAACATGCAATATGATAAGTGACCTTAAGCATGCTAAACCCTAAGGAAGTTGGCTGAGGAGAGAAAAACTTTGCTTGCAAACTTAGGTACACACCCAATAGCTAATCAAAATACGACCGCTGAGTCTCACACAATGGATTCTCAATGCTGTATTATTTGACTCCGAACGCTAATGGGGGCACAATATGGCAAGTATCTTGGGAGAGTTACTATCTCTCTTGCACAAAGATTATCACCCTTTTGGAGGTGAATCGGGTCGCTTCTAATTAAACCAGCACTAGTAAGGGATCCATTGGGCGCGTCGGGGTATAATACTCAATTAAGAGGTCTCCCAACCTTGAAAACCAAGGTTTTCTATACCCGAAGGTATGGAGGAGAGCTATTCCCGAGCACTGCCGTTGACTTGATTTTCATCAAATCATATTTATTTTATAGTGGGTTGGATTACTTGGCGTTAGCCGTTCCCACTTAGGTTGTTCCCCTCTCACCGACCTTAATGGCTAAGAGTTATTAGCTCCTCGGGAGGGCAGGCATACTAAAGATATGTACTAATGAAAGTAAAAGATGAGTCTAGCTTTCTGATCACCTAAGAAAGGAGAGAGCATACTCACCTATCATCAAAAACACAAAATACATGATTGTTCATTCCTTTAGCAAAAGATAAGTGTGCTTAGAAAGATTAAAGAAATACACAAAGTTTTGTTGAATTCTTCTTAGGCAATCTGCAAAATAGATCCATTAGTAATCATGATGTGTTTGGTTGAAATAAGTCTTTGGCTAGCGTATCTTTGACAATCGTCTTGCAAAACTAGTTAGACTGCCAAAAAAGTTCAAAACAAACCCGGATTAGCATTAATAATGATCAAATTAAAATCTGCAAACTCTAAAATGCTGTCTATTGAAAGAAAACAGAAGCAAAAAGTCATACGACACGCTTTACCAGCTCGTACGACAAAAAATTAGATCTCGTGCAAAAGCAGAAACAGGCTCGTATGACACAAAAATGAGCTTACACGAGTAAAGAATCATTATCGTGCCAACTCGCAAAGAAGTTCATACAAGTCAGCAAAGGAGCTCGTACAAGTTTCTGGTTCTAGCCCAATAAGAAATGAAGGTTGATGAAGCTTGAGAGGCCAAAAATGATAATTCCGGCCCCACAGTGGGCGACAAAATGTCGTGTCTGTGAAATGTATACCTATTGTTGCAACACAAAACACTCAATAGATCATTACAAGCATGGTTAGCAAATTTAAAACAAAGAAAGATAAAACCATGGCTAATCGATCTATTGCCTCCTAATAAATGCAAGTGTAGATTTGCTCTCAGATCTGGATAAGCAAATTCCAGTGACTTGACTACATCTAGATGGAGGATTTAGGATGATAATGATGCATTTAAGCTAGCAATGATAATGATTAAGCTACATGATTCCATGATTATGCTAGAATATATGCTAAAATGATGCAATTAAGCTATAATAACAATGCTCAAATGATAAACTAAGAGCTAATTTGCCTATAGTAACAATGCTCAAAATGCAAATGAGATGGGATCATTATTGCTCCAAAATGGGATCTATTTATAGGCTTTCCAAGGCCAGGGGTGAGGTGGCAGGAATCAACGGTCAAGATTGAGTTTCAATGGTGAAATTGGAGGAGGTTGGATGAAAGGGAACATTTGCCATCCCTATGGTGACAAGTGTCAAGAAGCTTCTAGAAAGGTTGGATGAAAGGGAACATTTGCCATCTCTATGGTGACAAGTGTCAAGAAACTTTACTCATGAGAGAGAAAGTCTCTAAAGAAAGGGGACATGTGGCCCAATAATGCCATGTGTCTCAAGGGGAGAGTGGGTTTAATTAAACCTAGGGCTAGATGGAATGAGTTAGGTTTAGAAGGGGTTAGGTTAGGTGTTAGAAGTTAGGAGGCATGTGGGTAATTTGAATTTAAAAATTCAAATAAGACTAATTAATTCTCAACAACTCATAAATTGATTTGTTTTAATTAATTAGGGGATTAGGAGAATTAATTGAAGATGGATGGAGGGTGAATTAATTAATCAAAGGGGATTATGAAAATGAACCTATTAAATAATAAGTAGCTGAAAGGGGGAATTTAATCAAAATGCTTAGTGAATTCAATTAAATTGAGAAGGGGGATTAATTAAATAATTGCTTATTCAATTAATTTTCTTTAGACCATTTTTAGGTGTATACAATACTATATTTATAATTGTTTTGTATTTTTAATTGCAAATAGTTTTGCATTTAGAAACAAGTGGATACCACTATAATTGTACATACTATTATTATTGAGGTTAGAAATAGTGATAGGGTTAGGGTTGAGGTCACATTTAAAACTATAATTATTGTGATATTGCTATTAGGGTTCAATTGTGTAGGTTTTTGAGTCAAACTCATTGACCCATGTTTCATGTTTAGTGGTTCACAAGAACCCATCTCTCATGAGAATGAATGGTCCACTTATCACTCATTGCATCTAGGTGATTCTCACAAGGGTGAAGCAATGAGACTTATCAAGAGGTCACCCATCCTAGTACTACTCCAACTCAAGCGCGCTTAACCACAAAGTTCCCTCGAAGGTTAAAACCACTTAGCTTGCAACCCCATTTGCAAAAACTTCAACAAGTGTTGTGCCTTATGAACCATTCATTATAGGTCCCCTTTAGCTCTTCAATTGATAAGTAGGAGGTTTTTTGCACAACAAGTCAAACTATGATATTGCTACTAGGGTTCGACTGTGTAGGTTTTTTAGTCAAAATCATTGACCCATGTTTTAGGGTTAGGATTAGGTTGATGGTTAGATCAATTAGAGTAAATGATCAAATAGGGACATAAGGGGCATGATTAATCATCAAAATAATAGAACCCAAACTATAATTGACATTAAGATAAATGAAACAAACAAAGAATTAAATTATTAACAAAATTATATTATTATTAATGTATCTAAAATCGGCTTTGAAGTAACAGATTGTGCATAAAGATAATATATGATACAATCCCCTACAATTTTGTCATGAAAATCAACTTAACTATAGATAATATAAATAATAAATTTTTAAAATAATTATTTTATATTTTCAATTAGAAATAGTGTTTCATTTAGAAATAAGTGGTTAGGATTAGATTTATAAGTATTATTAGTGTTGGGGTGAGAAATACTTTTAGGGTTAAGGTTCAAATCATATTTACAATAGCAATGTCACATTTTTGGATTAGATTGTTTATAGAAGTACAATGTCATACACTCTGCTTGAAACTGATCATGAAAATGTGCTTAGGTAAAGAATGTACAAACAATTAATTTTTGAAAAATAGTGAAAGAAATGAAGGGGGAACATTTTATATTCATGATATGATGAACAATTAATAAAAAATTCTATTGATAATCAAGTAAAATAAGGTTGTTTTGATTACTAAATTCTCAATATCTGTGAATAGTGTAGTACTATTTAAACAAATGACAAATAAATTGAATTGATAAATGGATTTTTTATATTGATTATTTTCCAAGTCTTTCAACTCGTCTTCTTCTCTTTTTCTTCTTACAATTTGTTTTCCCTTCATTTTTTTGTATTTGTTATATTTGAATGTAGCATAATCCTTAGTCCTTGTAAGAACTTTGCACGAGAGATCACCACAAATGTAAGACCTTTTCTTTTTGTTGGTTTTATATCATAGTAATTTTGTCAAGAGTCAAACCTTGAGACTTGTGTACTATTAGTGCCCAAATCAATCTCAATGGTACGAGTGCAAAATCACCCCCTTGAATTGACGTAATTGGAGCTATAAAGAAATGGAGATTGTCAAATAGTATTCCCAAATGATTGTCAAATTGTACTGATACATATATTGGTGGTTGAGGTGGATATCTCTATATATATGCGCTCCTCTATAATTATTTTATCTTGATGATGACTCATAGAATTTGACCCAAAAAAAATATTTACATGATCAAATTAAGATACTAAACTAATCATATAAATATATTAAAATCTTATTAGACATAAGAAAACACAAAATTGGAAGGCCATAAAGTTAAGTAGAAAGAAAGTATTATTTGTTCTTGCCATTGGCAGGAATACTTATGCATTCACCCAAATCTATTGATGTCAAGGCATCAATCAATGACAATCAAGAATTAAAATAGTTTGACCAATTTTTCTAATGTCTATATTTTTTCAAAAGACATTAATTGTTTTATCTATTATTGTATTGGATAATAGTACTCTACAATGTTCTACAGTGTTATTAGTATGATGTAAGCATTTGGCTATTCATTGAATTTTTTTTTGGCATTTTCATACAATATTGTTGGCGTTTGCATGAAGATTACATTGATGATATGTTATGTTGTCATTGATGTTGATTAAACCGGTAATGATATTGTTGATATTGTTGTAATATTGTTACTGAAACTGGTAGGAAGAATTTGTGGAGTGAACCGGTAATCGGTGTGGTGCAAGAGCACCTAAGGGTTGAAATGCCCTTAACCAATTTTGGCTTGTGAGACCTTCCAGTGGTCATGTAAATACATAAGGATAGGCTCTAGTCCATTTGTATGGTGAGTTTAATTGCAGTTTTTAAAATTTCTCTTATCGGCAAGACCTACCACCGATTGGCAAGTCTTACCCCAATGATTAACTTGACCTGTATTCGGACGGTGATCATGGATGATCCTACGACTGTCGCTATGTCGCGCTGGGAAGATGATTGCCAGATAATTCTCCATGACTTGGAGACCAAGGTGGGGCCTGACAAGAGAGTAGCTCAGGTGAGTTAACGGGTGAGCAAGTTCAGGATGATCGAACGAGTGTCGCTATACCGCTATGGCAAGATGCACGAAGGTTATCCTTCATGACTTGGTGACCAAGGTGGGGCCTGACAAGAGAGCAGCTCAGGGGAGATAATGGTCGAGTAGATCAAGGTTGATCCAACAGTGGTCGCTAGGTCGTGATGGGAAACTGCTTGTTACAATATCCATTGCGACCCAACGACAAAGAAGAGCTTCATTCCGGGCGGTTAGTGAGGTCGTGCTAAGGTGGCAGGGCAGGGACCCCATAGCCAATCAGGGGGTGCCACGTGGCAGAGCACAGATTGAGATCAAGGAAGATCAGACGGTTAAATTTCAAACCGTTGGTGCAGTTGTAAATGGAAACTGTTGGTAATGAGATTTATCTCGTCTAATAGGAGGAGTTCCAAACAGAGGATGTATGTATAAAAGGACCCAATGGGCATCTGTAAGAGGCTAATGGTTAATCGTGGATCATTGATTGTTGTTTGCCGATTGCCTCAGAGAACACATTTTGTTTTTTCTGAAATGCAATAGAGAAGTCCATTTTCTGGTTTTTAATTGGAGTTTCATTTCTGTTCGTTTCACGTATGCTGTTAATGTAATTGTTTCATTTCTTTGTTTTGTGAGTTGTTGGTTTGAACCTGTGAATAAATTCAAGATCTATAAATAAAGCTTTCCTTTTCAGTTTTTGTTCCCTGTTTGCAATAATCAAATGGCTCTGACTTGAAACTCCACAAGATCTTTGGAAATTGTCAAGCAGAGCCAAAAATGTACAGTATGTTTTCATTTGAGAGAGACCAGAAAATGGAAATTGCCATTTCTGTATACTGAGCCTAGGAAAGCTTGGTGATAGTCCAGCTAGGTATCAATAATTTGAAGGAGATAACTTGCAGGGGAAGGAAACTGCTGAGAACTGGGAAAATATCCAGAAGGCTACAAGCTTGAAAATGAGACATTGTGTAACCATAGGGAAAATTTTGCTAAACCAAACAAGATGGGTGGTTTTGAAAAAAGAGAGCGAATGTGTGTGTCCTAAACCCCTGCAAGGATTTAGTGAACAAGCTTACCTTGTGAGCTTGAGGAAGATGAGATAAGAAAACAAATGGTAGGGAAGCCCTTAGAAGTCTAGAGGGGTAGACTTGGAACCTAGAAAGGGATAGAAGCAAACCATCAAAGAAACCAAATTGATGGAAAACTAGGTTGCATCCCTATCATATTGGTATCAGATGCAAGGTTAGACTTGGGAAGAAATTAGTTGATGTTAGGCACTGAATCAGTAGGAGAAAATAGTCTCAAAATGGTGACTAATGTAGAGTTAGCCAAGAAGGTAGAAGATCAGGAGGAAGAGAATAGACTCCTGAAAGAAACATTGCTACAATTGGAGAGAAAACTAGACACAGTTGAGGATAAAACTGAGAAAGTAACAATCCAGGTCAGTGAAGGGAAGGGTAAAGAATCAGTGGAAGAGGATGGGATACCTCCCCCAGACCCTATCTTACCTGAAGAACCTTTCCTTAAAGCAATTAAATCCTTAGGAGGAAAATCTCTAGAAGGAGTGCCACTTTTTTATGGGAAAATGGAGGCTGAAGTAGTTATGGAATAGATTGAAGGATTGGAGAATCACTTTGAGTGTGATGGAATTAGTGAAGCCCAAAAGGTGAAGGTATCTAAGTCTAGATTGAGAGGAGTAGCCTTGACTTGGTGGAAATTTATCCAAGAAGAAAGGCAAAAAGAGGGTAAGAACCAAATAGCCAGTTGGAACAAAATGGTAGCCAAGGTGAGGGAATCCTATGTCCCTAAAGATTATGAGATCCAACTGCACAAAAGGAGACAAAACCTGAGACAAAGAGACTTGGATGTGAGCAGCTACACTGAGGAATTTCAGAAGTTGTGTCTGAGATCCAAGGTGGTAGAGGATGAGAGCATCAAGGTAGCTAGATACTTGAATGGCTTGAGATGGAATATTCAAGAGGAGTTGAGTTTGTTATGTCCTAACACTGTGCATAAGTGCTATCAATTGGCACTGAAGGTGGAGGAAAAGAGTAAAAAGAAGCAAGAACAAAGCAACAGAGGAAGAGGCAGAGGAAAAGATGGTAGAGGCCAAATAGGTAGTTTTGGTGGAAGAGGAATAGATCAAAGGTCCCAAGGAGAGTCCAAACTTATAGAGAAAAGTGAGGATTCAAATAGCAAGAGAAGCTATAGAGGAAGGGGATCATCTAGCAACCCAGGAAGAGGTAGATCTAGTGGACCAAGAAGAGGGTCATACTTCTCCACCATGAAGTGTTACAATTGCCAAAAGTTGGGTCAGCCTGCCTATAGATGTCCAAAGAAATCCTCTTCATCTCCAGGAAGTGAAAGAAGAGTGACATATGCGCAAGAAGATGCAGAAACCAGCAAGACACAAGGTGTGAGCTTAGTTCCTGAAGATGGAGAAAAATTAATAATGAGAAGAGCCTTGATTAAGGAACCAATCAAAGAAGAACATACTCAAAGAAGAGCTTTGTTTAGAATCAAATGCAAGGTCCTTGGTAAGGTTTGTAGAGTGGTGATAGACTCAGGGTCTATTGACAACATTATGTCAGAAGAAGCAGTAAGTAAATTGAAGTTGAAAAGAATTCCACATAGTAATCCATATAGGGTCACTTGGCTCAACAAGGAGCAGCATGTGGTAGTGAATGAACAAACATGGGTTGAGTTCAACATAGGTAGTTATAAGGATAAAGTCTTGTGTGACATCCTGCCTATGGATGCTTGCCATCTACTTCTTGGTAGACCATGGTAGTTTGATAGAAAGACCATTCACAATAGAGAGAAGAACTCTTATTCTTTTCAAAAGGATGGAGTTACATACCATATTCAGTCCCTAAGTGATGAAGGAGAGAGTAGCAAAACTAAAGGCCCAAATGTGTTACTGGAAGGTGAAAAAGAGTTCATTAACACTCTCAAGGAAGGAGAAGGAGTGGGGTTTGCTCTTATAATGGAACCAAGGGAAGAAAAGAAAGAAAAGAAGGTTCAAATACCTCATGAAGTGCAACAAATACTAGACAACTTCAAAGCTATCATAAGTGATGGAGCACCAACAACCCTGCCTCCTATTAGAGCCATAAGCCATCAGATTGATTTCATTCTAGGAGCATCATTACCCAACAAAGCAGCCTCTGAACAAAACAAGGAAATGGCTAGGCAAGTCCAAGAATTGTTGGACCAAGGGTTGAGAAAAGAGAGCATAAGTCCTTGTGTCGTACCTACAATATTAGCACCCAAGAAAGGAGGAACACGATGGATATGCACATATTCAAGAGCCATAAATAGAATCACTATCAGGTACAGATTTCCTATCCCAAGAATTGAAGACTTGATGGATTGATTGGGAGGTGCAAAGTACTCCACTAAGATTGATCTCAAGAGTGGATACCATTAGATTAGGATAAAAGAAGGTGATGAATAGAAAACAACCTTCAAAACCAATAAAGGACTTTATGAGTGGCTTGTTATGCCATTTGATCTTAGTAATGGTCCCAGTACATTCATGAGACTCATGAATGAAGTGCTGAAAGATTTTATTGGTAAATTTGTTGTTGTATACCTAAATGATATCTTGATTTTCAGTAGAATTAAAGAGGAACATCTAGAGCATCTTAATATTGTATTGGAAAAATTGTATGATGAACAACTAACAATAAACTTAGAAAAGTGTGAGTTTATGAAGTAGGAAATTGTCTATCTTGGATTTGTAGTTTCAGGAGAAGATTTGAAGATGGACACATCAAAGGTGGAAGCCATCACAAATTGGCCAACACCAAAGACAGCAAGCGAAGTAAGAAGTTTTCATGGTTTGGCACAGTTCTACAGGAGGTTTATCAAAGGGTTCAGTGAGATTTGTGCACCCATGCTGGATACCATCAAAGGAGGAGTTAAGACTAAGTTTCAGTGGACCAATGCAGCTAACAAAGGGTTTGAACTTTTGAAACAAAAGGTAGCTACACAACCAGTAATCATTCTTCTTAGTTTTGACAAGTTGTTCACAATTGAATGTGATGCAAGTAATATAGCAGTTGGTGCTGTTTTGAGTCAATAGAATAGACATGTAGCTTTCTTTAGTGAGAAGTGCAATGATGCCAAGAAGATGTATTCATCCTATGATCTCAAGCTATATGCTCTTGTCCAAGCTCTTAGGAAGTGGAGACACTAATTCTTACCTAAGGAGTTTGTTGTTTACACAGATAATCAAGCTTTAAGTTTTCTGAATTCACAAGATAAGTTGAGTCATAGGAACGTTAAATGGGTTGAGTATTTATAGTCATATACTTTTTCTATTAAGCATAAGAAAGGACAGTGTAATAAAGTACCATATATTTTGAGTAGAAGGCTACTAATAGTGCAAGAAGTGCAGATTCAGAGTATTGGAGTTGATTACTTCAAGGATTTGTACCCCAATGATGAAGATTTTGCAGCCATTTACAAGGTTTGTCAAGAATTTCAGAATCACTTTCATAGTGAATATGCTGACTTTACTTTAAAGAATGGTTTGTTATTTAAAGGTGGACAACTGTGTGTTCCCAAAGGATCTATGAGGGAAAATCTGATCCAAGAAAAGCACAATGGATGTTTGAGTGGTCATTTTGGCCTTAATAAGACATTGGAACTTGTTCAAAGGTTCTACTATTGGCCTAGAATGCAGAGGGATATTAGAAGGTATGTTGAAAAGTGTATAGTTTTTCAGAAAGCTAAAGGTACAAATACTAATATTGGTCTTTATCAACCATTACCTATTCCTACAAGGCCATGGGAATGTGTCAGTATGGATTTTATGGTTGGATTACCCAAAATAAAGCTTGGCCGTGATAGCATTTTTGTTGTTGTTGATAGATTCAGTAAGATGGCATATTTCCTTGTAAAACTACCCATGATGCTAGTCACATTGCACACTTGTTTTTCAAAGAGGTTATAAGAATCCATGGTTTTCCGATTAGTATTGTTTCAGATAGAGATGTCAAATTCCTTGGACATTTTTGGAAAAATCTTTGGAAAAGACTAGGAACTAACTTGTCTTTTGGTTCAACATATCATCCCCAAACAGATGGTCAAACAGAGGTGGTCAATAGGACACTTGGAAACCTTTTAAGGTGTTTGACAAAAGAATATGGACAGAGTTGGGATCAGGTTCTTCACCAGGCAAAGTTTGCCTATAATGACAGTGTCAACATATCTACTGGGAAGAGTCCTTTTGAGATAGTGTATGGTATGCACCCATGAGGTGTTATGGAATTGCATGATCTTGGTAATCTATTGCACAGAAGTGGTCAAGCTGACAATGTCGCTCAATCTATGAAGGAGGTTCATGACCAAGTCAGGCGAGCTCTCCAAGATTCTTCACAAAAAGTTAAAGCTCGAGTTGATACCACACGAAGAGATGTGCAATTTTCATTTGGAGATTTGGTGATAGTACATTTGAACAAGGCTCGACTTCAGAAAGGGGTTCCCAACAAGCTAAAAATGAGGAGACTAGGCCCATGTAAAGTTTTAGCCAAGTATGGCTCTAATGCCTATAAGATTGATTTTCCATCTGATATTGCTTTGTCTCCCATTTTCAATGTCATAGCTTTGGTTGTCTACAAGGGACAACTTCCCAAGGAGGATGCGTGAGTTTGAGATGATCAATAGTCACTTGCTGACCTGCCATTACTTTCTCCTTCCATGCCTCAGGGTGAGAAAGTGTTGGATTCTCGCGTTCTCAAGAAGACTAGACAACATGTCTACATGGAACATTTGGTCAAGTGGATACATAAACCTGATTATGAAGTGACCTGGGTCCCTGAATTAGACTTTGTTAAGTTGGGAATCAATCTTTCCTTGCCACTGAGCTCAGGTGGTAGGGTAGGGACCCTAGAGGCAATCAGGGGGTGCCACGTGGCGAAGCACAGAAAGAGATCAAGGAAGATCAGATAGTTAAATTTCAAACCGTTGGTGCACTTGCAAATGGAAACCGTTGGTAACGAGATTTATCTCATCTAATAGGAGGAGTTCCAAACAGAAGATGTATGTATAAAAAGACCCAACGTGCATCTATAAGAGGCTAATAGTTAATCGTGGATCATTGATTGTTGTTTGTCGATTGAATTGGAGAACACATTTTGTTTTTCTGAAATGCAATAGAGAAGTCCATTTTGTGGTTTTCAATTAGAGTTTCATTTATGTTCGTTTCATGTATGTTGTTAATGTAATTGTTTCATTTCTCTATTTTGTGAGTTGTTGGTTTGAACCCATGAATAAATTCGGTATCTGTAAATAAAGCTTTCCTTTTTCAGTTTTTGTTCCTTGTTTTCAATAATCAAATGGCTCTAACTTGAAACTCCACAAGATCTTTGGAAATTGTCAAGCAGAGCCAGAAATGTACAGTAGGTTTTCATTTGAGAGAGACCAGGAAATGGAAATCGCCATTTCTGCATACTGAGCCTAGGCGAGCTTGGTGATAGTCCAGCTAGGTATCAGTAATTTGAAGGAGATAACTTGTAGGGGAAGGAAATTGCTGAGAACTGGGAAAAGATCCAGAAGGCTACAAGCCTGAAAATGAGACATTGTGTAACCATAGGGAAAAATTTGCTAAACCAAACAAGATGGGTGGTTTTGCAAAAAGAGAGCGAATGTGTGTGTGTCCTAAACCACTGCAAGGATTTAGAGAACAAGCTTACCTTATGAGCTTGATGAAGATGAGATAAGCAAATAAATGGCAGGGAAGCCCTTAGAAGTCTAGAGGGGTAGACTTGGAACCCGGAAAGGGATAGAAGCAAACCATCAAAGAAACCAAATTTATGGCAAACTAGGTTGCATCCCTATCATGGTGTAAACCTTATCTATTGTTGTAACTGGTAAACCCTACCTGTTGTTTTTGATAAACCCTAACCAATTAAGTTTGGTGAATTGGTTATATTGGTTTATGATTTGAATATGAGCAGTAATGATTATGACACGTATGATTATTGGATGAAGACAATTCCAAGAGATTTTGGCTTGTTGTAACGGTTTTTGTCTAGGGAATGAGCATATGTATTGCATCTAATGAAAAGCGTGTGATGAGTTACTAAGTTCGATGAAGCGGTGATCAAGGAGTGATCAAGGTTTTCTTGATTGATGTGCAAAGATTGCTATGTAATCCAATGGTCATACTTGAACCAATTTGTTTGTAATCTCTATGAGAATTAGGTTTTTGTTGTGTTACTGACCTGATTAATTTGTTTATAAGGTCGATGGAGTTGTTTAGTTTAATGAGTTGGCAAAGAGTGAGCACAGATCAGTTGAGTGTGTGGTTGCCAAACCAGATGATGTATCTACAGTTTGAGTAAAGGCAGATAGGAGCATGAAATGGATTTGATCAAGCAAGTGTGGTGTTATTCAGTCAGATCATCAAACTTCTATTGTTTTCTAACAATTACAACAAAATTGAAATCCCCTAATCGGGTAAGCTCTAACAAGCTTGGTGTTATTCAAATCCTCTAACAAGGTGATCCATTAGATTGGATTTTCAAATCCTCTACTGAGGTTACTCCTTACAGGGTATTGCTTCTAACAAGGCATTTGTAGTCTATCCGTTAACTGGGTGATTCTTAACAGGATCAGTTCTTAACATGACTTTTTGTAAAGCTTTAATAGGCTAGGCTCCTAACAGAG
Organism: Cryptomeria japonica; assembly: GCF_030272615.1. Taxonomy (NCBI): domain Eukaryota; kingdom Viridiplantae; phylum Streptophyta; class Pinopsida; order Cupressales; family Cupressaceae; genus Cryptomeria; species Cryptomeria japonica. The sequence goes on from NC_081407.1 coordinate 852,496,164, forward strand.
TGTACTTCAGAATAGTTCAGATAGTTATCTTGTGAGTCTCATCTCACCGTGGTTTTTACCTATTTTGGTTTCCACGTCAAAAATATTTGTGTCAAGTGGTGAATGTTTTTGTGGTTATGTTTTCATGGTTGATTTGCTTAACTACTTAACTATTTTGATAAGTCACGATAACCAGAAGCATTGAGATATGAAGAAGTTGTTTACTGTTAATTTGTTGTAACAGTCAACCAGTTTATCTTATGAGTTTTTATCTTGACAGAGGTATTACATTGTTAGTTCTAAGTTTACTTTGAGAGATTGATTTTTCATATTGGTGAATTTTGTATCAGTTTTTCTATCTACTGATTCACCCCTCTCAATAGTTAATTGGATACTTATTCTTTCATCATACCATCAATTATTTTATAATAATATTTTACGAAACCACTACTATTACATAATAGTAATTGTTTTGTCATATTTCTTTTGATAATGCAATAATTGATAAAGTCATTTGATTTTTTATAATAACTTTAAAAATATATTAAATTATAAATATCAAATATATTATAAAGTTAAATGTGTAGCTATAATTAATCTATTAATATAATGATGAGATAATAATTTCTTATATAATATTATTAAAAAATAAAATTATTAGAAAGTGACCCCATAAAAACTTGTGTGGCAATCTCAGACTTAAAGAAAACATAACAGTTTAATAATTCCAAGTTGTACATTGTGCGCTTCACCAAATAGTTCCAATATTTTCTTTACATGCTTGACATGTCTCCCCGTAATATAATCAAGAGAAATTAGTTATAGAGAGCTGACTTTAGAAATTTTGAATGTAGATCAAATCTGGGGCATGATTTTAATTGTCATTGTCAATGATTAGATATGGCATTTGCCACTAAGTTTGAAGGAGAATATATGAGAAATTTATTGATGTATTGGGCCATTGATTCCGACATTATTTTGTTAGTTCAACATGATCTTATGCAACTGATATTTGGTTCTACATTTGTCTTCTGTTGTTCATCAAGTACAGTTTGAGTATTTTTGTGGAAAATTTTCCTTTCATTTCCCAATTTAAACATTCACGATTTTGAAGGTTTGAATTCTTTTATTTCTATATTAGTGAATTTCTTTTCACATGTCATTTTTAAAACGTCATGGAGCAAATATTTGTAGTATTCAAAGTTAAAGCATTTTTATTCAGAAAACAAGCAGTGGTCTATTTTGATCATGTCTCTTGCAATGTTGTAGCATTTTAGCTTATTGACTAATTTGATATGGTTTCCACTATTTCTTATTCTCTTTAGTGCATCTGATTTATAGGTTGTGTACTCTCTTTTGTGTATGTGATTTGTGTACTCTCTTCAGTGTATGCGATTTATACCTTATCTTCATTCCACAACACAGAGAACATTGCTAGCTTACCGTTGCATAAAATGTAAAAGGTAAGATATTTACTGAACTTTGCAGTAGGGTGTACTACTGATGTCTGTTTCAATTCTTTCCATGCAAAGAAGTCTAACTTGATACTGTCTGCAAATAAAGACAACTCACATGCTACAATTTAAGCAATTACCAATCAACGAAAGAATATTGTTGTCTGTTATATATATTTTTATAATATTTTATCTTTTAAATTCAACTGAAACATCAATTCCTATTGAGCACTTCTAAGTGTTTCTACTGTGGTTTTCATAATTGCAAGACAAAAATTATTATAAATACTATTTTTAATGAAGAACATCATTTAGTAGTGTATACATATGATTTCAATTTGCTAGAATGATGACAAAAGCTTCTAGAAAATTGTTTTAGACAAACTTACATAGTTTTGGGGAGAAGATATGCACCTTACCTTGTAATTGAAAAACTGGCTCAGACCCTCAAACACCCAATCCCGACAGATCATGCCACTTCTAATATTTGCAACATATGTCATAATCACAAGTCAATTGGAAGAAAAAGTATTCACAGTTTGCACTGATCAACTTATCTATCAGACCTTGTTCTTTATAACGTGAGTGGCCTGGTCCTTATATATCAATCTATATATGGGCATGTGCACAAAGATGGTGGTCAGAAAAGTGGACACCACCCAAATAAAACTTGGAAAAACAGGCAGCGCGTACGCGGTTTTAAAATTTCAAATTCTCGTGTACACGCTTAGGTTTGTTCTTCCCAAGCCTAGAAAAGGTAGCGCGTACGCACTGCTTTTAGGAAAATGAGCGCATACGCACTATGCCTAGGAAAATTAGCGCATACACACTACTTATAGGAAAATGAGCACGTACACGCTAATAATCCAAATAAAACCGCGTACGCGGTGCCTGGTAAAAAAAGTTTAAAAAAAAACTGGGTCTCATTTACCCTTAAAGCACGTTTTTTACTTCATTTTTTCCCCATTTTCTAACCTAAACCACGAACGAGGTGTTAAATTTGTCCTCCAGGATATGGATCAAGGTTAGTTTTTGTTTATTTTAGTCTTTCTTTCTGGTTTATGCAATTTGTTTTACATTTTGAATTTAATTTCATTAATTTTGATTAGGTTTTTTCATTTTTTGTTTCAAAAACTAGATTCTTCTGATCCAGATCAAGAACAACCAAATGCACCTCCTGAAAACCCACAAGAACAACCAAATGCACCTCCTGAAAACACACATGAACAACTCCTAATTCCTCCTTTTGACCCCACAGCCGAAACATAGGAAGAATTAATTAATCAGTTAGGACAAAATGTGTCTAAAATTAATAGACTGATTGTAAAATTGAAAACTTCTGAACTTGACCATCATCAATCCCTCACCACTAGCCTAGAAACATTAGCTAGTGGTGCCATAGCTGTTTCCACAGAAATTACCAAATGGGGAAGCTTTAGGGATAGGTGTCGTCAATTCCATGCCAATGGGCTATCATACGATGGAGTAAAAAACAAAAATATTTCTAAACAATAAATATGTGCCCTTTTTGTTGATCCCAAAACTAGTCAGTCATTACCTCTTAATGCAAAGAGGTTTCCCATACATTGGTGTACCAATGTGCAGATGAATAATCTTTTTTGGCAGAGGTGGTGGATGGTCTTTGATGATTCACCTTGTAATAATTATGAGGTGCCATTATATTTTTTGAGAAACATATATTGTGAGTTTGTGCTCAATGTGCGGCCAAACTATTTTGACATGAGAGAGTTTCATGGTAGAGGTGGTGGCTCTGCCCAAGATAGACTTGGAGCCCGTAGGCAATTAGCCGCGGAGAGTCGTCGCCCCCTAGCACCCAAACCCAAGGTGCATCAGGTTGTCCCATTAGAGCTGAAAGAGTCGATGGAGCTACAGACTCTTCAGGCGGCCGCAACATTGACTGGTGCCATCATCCAGCATGGGACATTATTAGCACACCCTATTGTATTGAATGATGAGCTGTTAGAGGGCGACAAAGAGCCCATCGAGCATATGTGTGTCAGTTGCTCGGGGATATGCTCGGGGATAGATGATACAGCCAGTGCAGATGGATACTCATATCATTTGTGCACGGTTTGCGGTTGTAGATGTCAGGCTCACACGGTTGAGGATGTCGCGCTGACAGATGAGTTGATAGACATGGTGTTTGCCCATGAGCCACAGACACAGGTGTGTTGATTTGAATTCATAACATTTTATTTATCAGTCACTTTAAATTTATAATTACATAAATGAATTTTAATTTATACATCGATTTAAATTGAGACAAATAATATGCATTTCAGGATGTAGCAGCGGTATCCCATACACCTCCCCCAATTACCATAGCTGCAACTTCGATGCCTGAGGTATAAATTTTGTAACATGTTAAAATAGAATAGTACACTTTGAATTCAAAAAAATACAAGATATACTAACTATCTTTAATGCTTGGTCCAATTTCTGGTTTGTAGGTGTTCACAGGGGACGAAATGTCCCAGATTGATGACATCATGCTCTCAACGATCGATTTTGGCCTACAAGGCTATACGGTATCATATTTTGTACAACTCTTTTTATGTATTGTTTTGATGGAATATGCAAGTCATTTCATTTTAGATTTTTAAAATTATGTTTAATTTATTATCTGTACTAATATCTCATGTTAATTTTGTGTTTTTAGGGTACCCCCTCTGCGTCTATGGGTCGTCCTAAGAAAAAGAATTCCTCAAAGACGCCAAAACGTGTGAAGAAGGTAATTGAACACATTTTTAGTTGCACAATTGTTTGAAAATGTTGAAATCAAGTATTAGTTGGGGTTTGTAGATTGATTAGTGTTTTTTGTCTATTTTACATGTACAATGACCATTGAGCTTTGTGGATATGTTGAATGCACCTAATTGGCCCGCGGATCAAGAGAGGGCAGAGGTATGTATCTCTACTTTATTTTCTTGATTTCATGATTATATCATGCGTACATGTAAACTTTTGATATATTATAATCTTATAATTTTTTCATACAAGAAATATCCATACCTATTTCATCAATGGCGAACCCTCCTCCTTGCACTAGAGAAGCATCTCAGGATCTGGTACATTTTTGTTTGATATGTAAAATTAATTGTTTTCAACCTTCAATACTTATCATTATATTAATTGTATTTAATCTTTGTACATTTTTTGTATAGGTAATAGTGTCAGTTTCTACATCGATGGTGAGCCATCCTCAGTCCATTGGAGAAGCATCTCAGGCACATGTACATCATTGTTCTCTATATTATAGCTTTTAAGTGTTTTTGATATATTTATGTTAGTACATTGTATTAATTGTACATTTAATCCACAATAGACTCCTTTGCGGTATGGCCATAACGTGGATCAATTTAAGTATGTCTTCAAGAAAACTCCTAAGAGTGACAAGGAGAGGAGAGCGAAGACATTAGCTCCTGGATCGACCGATGAGGTAATCTACATTTCAATTGCAAAGGAATTAAAGTTAAATGCATAGTTATGATGTTAATTGTGAACTATTTTCTACAAAAGAATTCTAACTTGGCTATTGAATTGTGGTTTTGTAGCCATCTACAAAGTCGCATACTGCGCTGAAGAGGCTTGATTTTGATGATCCACCACAAGTTTAGGATCATATAGTGTTAGTTTTGGTCATAGAATGACCAATACATGTAGATATATTCTACATTTTTATTGTATATCGATTTGGACATGGCATATGCCACATTTTTATAATACTTGTATTGACTTGGCAAACATGCCTTTTATATATATATATATATATATATATCGATATTCGATCCAATAAATGTGTAATGAGTTCATTATTTTGTATTCATTATATTTTGTGGTTGTCCTTTTATAAATTTAAATGAATATTTGCATATGTAATCAACAATATGAATATAAACAACAAAAATATATGATATAAAGCATTGCAATCATGGAATATGATTTGATAAAAATTTTAAAATGTTGAATTAACCCTACTAAACTCCTTGTATTCAGTTCATTATTGTGTATTCACTGTATTTAGTGGCTGCCCTTTTATAAATTTAAACGAATATTTGCATATGTAATTAACAATATGAATATAAACAACAAAAATCGACAATATGAATATAAACAACAATGTGTTTGGTGCGAGAGCACCCTCATGCTCGCAATGGTCAAATTTTGTTCCTCGTGTGCACAAACCGACATCGTGAGCGCGTCTGGGTGGGCAGGTTTATGCTAGGCATGGCCTTGTCATGCACCCCAAAGCACGAGAACGTCGAGAGTCATACCCTACCGGTGCGATCTCTCAAGTGCCTTGAGTCCAAAAAATTGTCAAAATTTGACGGACTGTTTCTTCCAATCCACGATACATATGATCGATCTGTTTGATCCCGTGGGGTCACGTGAGGCTCCTCTACAATGGCCTATCTCGGTTTTCGACGACTCAGAGCCATTTTCAATTAGTAGCATTTTTTCGCCTGCTCAAAAAACCGTCAGTTGCTTGCAAGGAAAAGTTGCAAGATTGGCTAGAATTGATTATGTTCCTCGTGTGCACAAACTGACGTCTCAAGCGCATCTGAGTGGGCATGTTTATGCTAGGCATGGCCCTATCATGCATTCCAAAGCACTAGAACGTCGAGAGTCATACCCTACCAGTGCGATCTCTCAAGTGCCCTGAGTCCAAAAAATTGTCAAAATTTGACAGACTATTTCTTCCAATCCATGACACATACGGTCAATCTGTTTGATCTCGTGGTGCGTACATGATTAATCTTAATATAAAAAGGTTTTGCCATTTCAAAAAATCTTTGAGAAATTTTTATTTGAGGAAACTTTTGAAAGAATCTTTCATAAAATTTAGTTTGAGTCATATCCAAATAGTGTTTCGCATGTGGCTCATGATTTTTAGACCCAATTCGCCTTCTAACAACATCTCTTTGGTTGGGAGATACTCTTGTGTTGTCATGCCAAAAATTTTCAATTAATGTTTTTAGTGCATCTACAACAACCTTGTCTTTGCGTGGTAGTCTACCCGAGAATGCCCAAAGAGAATTATTGTAGGTTCCTCTATTTGTTCTCGCCTCTTTAATACTTTACTTAATGTTATTCTACTAACGTTTAATGACTTACTTGTTTTGCTTAAATCAAACGATCTTTTTTTATTTTCTTGCTCATTATGGTTGATGTAATGACACGTCGAGTAGCATTAGAATCTTTACTACGTGATTTTGAACCAATAGATTGATATGCATCAAATAGATTTCTGACAATAGTTCTTTCACTGTTACTTTTAGATGATCTTAGGCCTAGAATTTTCATTGTCTCTCTAAAATTCAAATTTTTAATCATTTGAACAATTAATTGACATCTTGCGGTTTGATTTAAGTTTTTAAAATAGTTTTGCCATATTCTTTTAACCATTCTCCTACAAGTTCGTTCATTCATTTTATTGGGCATTGACTTCAATATATTCTCATCAATGTCAATTAGATATTTTGGTTTCCTATGAATGATTCTAGGAGGTGTTAACATCGGTGCATTATGTACAGCCAGTTCATCAAGTAGAGAAGGTGTAATATGTTCATCATTTAATTGATTATTCAATGCGATATCTTCTTCAATTGCATTAGGTTCAAATGGTAAATTATCAAATGTTTCTTCTTCAATTGCATTAGGTTCAAACGGTAAATTATCAAATGTTTCTTCTTCAATTGAATTAGGTGCATTATATTCGTTTGGTAAATCGAATTGAGATGTTGAGGTTGACATACCTTCTTCTCCCATTGTTCTTATGTCATGCAATTTCTTGATACACTACCTTTGTCTTTCCTTTTGAGCCTCTCATTGTTCCATCGTTCCTCGCTTGTTCTTTCCCATGGTTGAGATCGGTTGACCTAAATAGAATCATATTACATATATATGTAAAGAAAAGTTCATAAATAAACAAATAGCCATAAATATGCATCTTATGACTATTTTTTGGAATCAAACTATTAAACAATCACAATTCAATCATTTGAAACCATGCAAAAACAAAAAACTACTAAAAACAACAATTCAATCATTTGAAATCATGCAAAAACAAAAAAATCACTTACTTTTATGTATACAATAGTGGTAGAAGTGCAGGCATAGTTCCAGTGGGGCCTTCAACAACCTCAAAACTTCTTTGAGGCCGTTGAGGCTCTTGGGCAACTAAAACTATGTCTATAAACCACGTACACGCTACATTGATAACTGTGTATGCGTTGTTAGACCATAAAATGTTGACAAGCCCAACGGTATTCTTTTTTCCCATTCTGGGGCTGATAAGTAGCGCGTACGCGCTACTAAGCCTAAAAATGTTATCGCAGGGTATCGAATAATGGGAATAGTACCCCGAACGCGCTTATGGGTAATAAGTACCACGTACGCGCTACTAAGCATTAAAAAAGTTATGGCAGGGCAGGGAACTAATAGTTTCAGTACTCGTACGTGCTCTTGAGAGAGGTAGAGGGAGGGAGAGAGAGAGAGAGAGAGAGAGAGAGAGAGAGAGAGAGAGAGAGAGGAGAGAGAGAGAGAGAGAGGTGGAGAGGAAGAAGGGGTATGGAGGAAGGGAGAGGGAGAGAGGAGAGAAGAGGGGGGAAGGGAAGAGAGGAGAGGGAGAGAGAGAGGGAGAGAGGAAGAAGGAGAGGGGGGGAGAGAGAGAGAGAGAGAGAGAGAGAGAGAGAGAGAGAGAGAGAGAGAGAGGAGAGAGAGAGAGAGAGGAGAGGGGAGAGGAGAGGGAGATGAGAGGGAGAGGAGAGGGGAGAGGAAGGAGAGAGAGAGAGAGAGAGAGAGCGAGAGAGAGAGAGAGAGAGAGAAGAGAGAGAAGAGAGAGAGAGAGAGAGAGAGAGAGAGAGAGAGAGAGAGAGAGAGAGAGTGTAGGGGGGAGGGAAAGAGGAGGGGTCTTAAGGGGTCACATGATACCAGTATGACCTCTTAGAAAACAATACAACCTCTAGATGACACCTAAGGGGAGAGACAGGGGGGGAGAGGTAGAGAGAGAGAGAGAGTGAGAGAGAGAGAGAGAGAGAGAGA